>NW_012119265.1:10434930-10639402 GCF_000951035.1 Colobus angolensis palliatus
GCACTCCTTAGTGAGATGACCCCAGTACCTCAGTTGAAAATGCAGAAATCACTGGTCTTCTGTGTCGCTCTCACTGGGAGTTGGAGACTGGAGCTGTTCCTATTTGGCCATCTTGCTCCGCCCTCCAATGTATGTATTTATTGCTTTAAACTTCTCTTCTAGTAGTGCTTTCTGAGTCACATATGATTTGGTATGTTGTGTTTTTTGTGTCTTGATAAATATTAATTTACTTTTTGATTCGTTCTTTGACCTCATAATTGTTTGTGTTATTTAATTTCCATGTGTTTGTGAATTTCCCATTTTTTCTGTTATTTCCATTTCATTTCATTGTGACTGAAAAATATATTTGTAATGATTTCAGTCTTCTTAAGTTTTTTTTTTTTTTTTTTTTTGTTTTGAGACAGAGTCTCGCTCTGCCACCCAGGCTGGAGTGCAGTGGCCGGATCTCAGCTCACTGCAAGCTCCGCCTCCCAGGTTCACGCCATTCTCCTGCCTCAGCCTTCCCGAGTAGCTGGGACTACAGGCACTGGCCACCTCGCCTGGCTAGTTTTTTTTTTTGTATTTTTTATTAGAGATGTGGTTTCACTGTGTTAGCCAGGATGGTCTCGATCTCCTGACCTCGTGATCCGCCCGTCTCGGCCTCCCAAAGTGCTGGGATTACAGGCTTGAGCCACCACGCCCGGCCTTAAGTTTGTTAAGAATTGTTTTGTGACTTAGCATGTTATCCATGCTGGATAATGTTCTGTGTGTAATTGAGAAGAATGATTACTCTGCTGCTATTGGGTGGAATGTTCTGTATGTATATGTTAGATCCATTTGGCCTGTAGTGTTATTTAGTTCTGCTCTTTATTGATGTTTTTTTGTCTAGATGGTCTATATATTATGGAGAGTAGGATATTGACATCTTCTATTATATTGCATTGCTACCTATTTTTCACTTCCGATTTGTCAATGTTTGTTTTATATTTCAGGTGTTTTCATGTTTGGAGCATATATATTTATAGTTGTTATAGATCCCTGTAGAATTGACCCTTTTGTCGTTATGAAATGATCTTCTTTGTCTCTTGTGACTGTTTTTGTCTTAGTGTTCTTTTTGTCTAATATGAGTATAGCCACTTTTGCTGTCTTTGGTTACCATTTACATGGAATATCTTTATCCACCCTATTCATTTTCAGCCTATGTGTGTCCTTAAATGTAAGGTGACTCTTTTGTATATGGCATATAGTTAGGTCTTGTTTTTTGTTTTAATCTATTCAGCCATTCTATATCTTTTAATTGTAACTTTTAGTTCACTTATGTTTAATGGAATTATTGATAGATAAGGACTTACTATTGCCATGTTGTTAATTGTTTTCTGTCTCTTTTGTAGTTCTCTTCTTCCTCTCTTTTTCTCTTAGCATCTTTCTTTGTGTTTTGATTTTTTTATAGTGGTATGCTTTGATTAATTTTTGTACCTTGTGTGCATCTACTGTAGTTTTTTGTTATGGAGTTTACATTGAACACTTTATAGTTATAGCAGTGTATTTTAAGCTGATAACTTCAATCACATACACAAATTCTGCGCTTTATGTCTTCCCCCAATGCTTTGTGCAACTGATGTCATATTTTGTTTCTTGCTATGTTATGCTTCTATTAACAAATTTCTGTGGTTATAGTTACTCTTATTATCTTTTCCTTTAATTTACATTCTGGTGTTAAATGAGATTTACACACTGCCACTACAGTAGCACAGTATTCTGTGTTTATCTTTATGTTTGCCTTTAGTAGTGAGTTTTATATTTTAACATGCTTTTGTGTTCTTTAGCATCTTTTCATCTCCACTTGAAGAATTCTCTTGAGTACTTCTTGTAAGGCGGGTCTAATGGTGATGCACTACTTTAGTTTTTTTGGGGGGGCTGTTGGGACAGGGTTTCACTTTTCACTCTGTTGCCTAGGCTGGAGTGTAGTGGTGCAATCGCAGGTTCACTGCAGCCTTGACCTCCCAGGCTCAGGTGATCCTCCCACCTTAGCCTCCCAAGTATAATAACTGAGACTACATGTGTACGCCGCCATGCCTGACTAACTTATAAATTTTTTTGTAGAGATGGTGTCCATGTTGCCCAGGCTGGTCTCGAACTCCTGTGCTCAAGTAATCTGCCTACCTTGGCTTTCCTAACTCAGTTTTTATTTGGGAAAGTCTTTATATCTTTTTCATTCTTAAAGAACAGTGTTTTTTTTTTTTTTTTTTTGCTTAGGATTGCCTTCTTCATTCAGGGTCTTTTTTGTTTGCATATGAATTTTAAAGTAGTTTTTTCTAATTCTGTGAAGAATGTCACTGGAGAAGTAGCATTGAATCTATAAATTGCTTTGGGCAGTGTGGCCATTTAAAAAATATTGATTCTTCCTACCTGTGAGTGTGGAATGTTTTCCTGTTTGTTTGTGTCATCTCTAATTTCTATGAGCAGTGTTTTGTAATTCTCATTGTAGAGATCCTTCACTTTCCTGGTTAGCTGTATTCTGAGGTATTTTATTCTTTTTGTGGCTATTATGAATGGGATTGTGTTCTTGATTGTCTTTCAGCTTGGATGTTATTGGTGTATAGGGATGCCAGTATTTTCATACATTTATTTTGTATCCTGAAACTTGGCTAAAGTTGTTTATCAGATCAAGGAGCTTTTGGGCAGAGACTATGGGATATTTTAAGGTATAGAATAATATCATCTGCAAACATGGATAGTTTGACTTCCTCTCCTCCTATTTGAATGCTTTTTTTTTCTTTCTCTTGCCTGATTGCTCTGGCCATGACTTCCAATACTATGTTGAGTAGAAGTGATGAGAGAGGCCATCCTTATCTTGTGCTGGTTTTCAAGGGGAATGCTTCCAGCTTTTGCCCATTCAGTATGATGTTGGAATAGAGCTGGGAGTTATCACATTACTTGATTTCAAAATATCCTACAAGGCTACAGTAACCAAAACAGCATGGTATTGGCACAGAAGCAGAGACATAGATCAATGGAACAGAATAGAGAGCCTAGAAGTAATGCCACACACCTACAATCATCTGATCTTTGGCAAAGTCAACAAAAACAAGCAATGAGGAAAAGACTGCCTATTCAATAAATGGTGCTGGGATAATTGGCTAGCCATATACAGAAAATTAAAACTGGACACCTTCCTTACACCATATGCAAAAAGTTAACTCAAGATTGATTAAAGACTTAAATGTAAAACCTAAAACTATAAAAACCCTGGAAGGTAACCTAGGAAATACCATTCTGGACATCAATCCTGGTAAAGATTTTATGACAAAGATGCCAAAAGCAATTGCAACCATGACAAAAATTGACACATAGGACCTAATTAAATGAAAGAGCTTCTGCACAGCAAAGGAAACTATCGACAGAGTAAACTAACAACCTACAGAATGGGAGAAAACTATTTACAAACTATCCATCCAACAAAGGTCTAATATTCAGAATCTATAAGAAACTTAAAAAAATTTACAAGGAAAAATGAGCAACCCCATTAAAGAGTGGGCACAGTACATGAGCAGACACTTTTCAAAAGACATGCATGTGGCCAACAAGTATGTGAAAAAATGCTCAATATCATTAATCATTATATAAATGCAAATCAAAACCACAAAGTGACATCATCTTATACCAGTCACAGTGAATATTATTAAAAAGTCAAAAAATAACAGATGCTGGCAAGGTTGTAGAGAAAAGTGAACACTTATACACTGCTGGTGGGAATGTAAATTAGTTTAGCTATTGTGGAAAGCAGGTTAGTGATTTCTGAAAGAACTTAAAACAGAATTACCATTCAACCCACCAATCCCATTAGTGAGTATATAGCCAAAGGAATATAAATTATTCTACCATAAAGGTACGTGCATGTGTATGTCCATTGCAGCACCATTCACAATAGCAAAGTCATGGAATCAACCTAAATGCCCACCAGTGATAGCCTTGATAAAGAAAATGTGGTACATATATACTGTGGAATACTACACAGCCATAAAAAGAATGAGATTATGTCCTTTGCAGCAACATGGATGGAGCTGGAGGTCATTATGCTAAGTAAACTAACCCAGGGACAGAAAACCAAATAACAAATGTTCTCACTTGTAAGTGGGAGCTAAACATTGAGAGCATATGGACATAAAGAAGGGAACAACAGACACCAGGGCCTACTTGAGGATGGAGAAGAATGGGAGGAGGGTGAGATTTGAAAAACTACGTATTGGATACTATGCTTATTACCTGGGTGATGAAGTAATCTGTACACCAAACCTCTGTGACATGCAATTTACCTATATAACAAACCTGCACATATACCCCTGAACTTAAAAGTTAAAAAAAAAAAAAAAGACAGTTTTGCCAGGTAAATATTTTGTTTTGTAGTTTTTCTCCCAGTACTTATATCATCCATTGTCTTCTGTTCTGCAAGGCTTCTGCTGGGAAATTAACTGATAGTCTGTTTGGGGGTCTCTTGAATGTGACATGTGGCTTTTCTCTTGATTCTTTCAAAATTCTTTCTCTCGGACTTCTGGCAATTTAATTCTAATGTGTCTCAGTATAGATCTTTTTGTGTTCAATGTAGAGAGTTTTGAGATTCATGAATCTGGATGTCTATATTCCTCCCAGTATTTAGGAAGTTTTGGTGATTATTTCCTTAAATATGCTTTTTGCCCCTTTCTATATTCTCCTTTTTGGACTTCCATAATGTATGTATTTGTTCACCTGAGAGTGTCTCATGAGTCTTGTAGACTTTCTTTATTCTTTTCATTCTTTTCTTTCTGTTTCCTCTGACTGGATAATTTCAAATGGTTTGTCTTTGAGTTCACTCATTCTTTATTCTGCTTGATTAAGTTGAAGCTCTCTCTTCACTTCAGACATTGTATCTTCAATTCCAGTATTTGTGTTTGGTTCTTTCTTTCTTGTGGCTTCTATTTCTTAATTGTACTTCTCATTTTGCTCACATATTGTTTTCCTGATTTCATTAGTCTATTTTGTGTTTTCTTATAACTCACTGAGATTTTTAAAGATGGTTATTTTCATGTATTTTTCAAGCAGTTTATGTATCTCCATTTCCTCAGGGTCAGTTTCTAGAGCTGCAATAGTGTCCATGGAAGATGGTGAACTTAATCGATAAATATTGTGTAGGTTCTGACTGCCCCACCAACTAGTTGTTCCTCCATCTCTCTCCCTTTCCCTCAGGCCTTCCTATTCCTTGAGACACAACAATATTAAAATTAGGCCAATTAACAACCCTCCAATGGCCTCTAAGTGTTCAAGTGGAAGCAAGAGTCTCTCAGTTTAAATCAAAAGCTAAAAATTGTTATACTTCATGAGCAAGATATGTCCAAAGCTGAGATAAACCAAAAGCTAGATCTCTTGTACCAAACAGCTAGCTTAGTTGTGAATGCAAAGGAAAAGTCTTAAAAGAAAATTAAAAGTGCTACTCCAGTGAACACACAAATGATAAGGAAGCAAAACAGCCTTAATTGCTGACATGGAGAAGGTTTTAGTGGTCTGCATAGAAAATCAAACCAGTTATAGCATTCCCTTAAGGCAATGCCTAATCCAGAGTAAAACCCCAACTCTCTTTAATTCTGTCAAGGCTGAGAGAAGTCAGGAAGTTGCAGAAGAAAAGCTTGAAGCCAGAAGAGGTTGGTTCATAAGATTCAAGGAAAAAAGTCATCCCCATTACATAAAAGTGCAAGGTGAAGCAGCAAGTGCTGATGTAGCAGCAGCAAGTTAAACAGATGTTCTACCTAAGATCACATCTTCAATGTAGACCAAACAGTCTTCTATTGGAAGAAGAGGCCATCCAGGATTTTCATAGCTAGAGAGGAGATGTCAATGCCTGGCTTCAAAGGACAAACTGACCCTCTTAGTAAGGGCTAATGTAGCTGATGACTTCAAGTCAATGCTCATTGACCATTCCAAAGAGTCCAAGAGCCTTAAGAATCATGCTCAGTCTAATCTTCCTGTGTTTTAGAAATGGAAAACAAAGTCTGGATGATAGCACATCTGTTTATAGAATGGTTTACTGAATATTGTAAGCCCACTGTTGAGACTCACTGCTCAGAAAAAGGAGACTCCTTTCAAAATATTACTGCTCATTGACAATGCACCTGGTTATGCAAGAGCTCTGAGGGAGATGTACAAGGAGACAAACGTTTACATGCCTGCTAACACAACATCCGTTCTGCAGCCAGTGGATCAAGGAGTAAGTTCAACTTTCAAGCTCATTATTTAAGAAATATGTTTTGCAAGGCTATAGCTTCCCTAGATAGTGATTCCTCTGACTCATATGGGCAAAGTAAATTGAAGACATTTGGAAAGGTTCACCATTCTAGATGCTATTAAGGACATTTATGATTCCTGGGAGGGCAAAATACCAATATTAACAGGAGTTTGGATGAAGTTGATTCTAACCCTCCTGGATGACTTTGTGGGGCTCAAGAATTCAGTGGAAGAAGTAACTGCAAATGTGATGGAAATAGCACACTAGAATTAGAAGTGGGGCCTAATGACATGACTGAATTGTTGCAATCTCATGCTCAAACTTGAACAGATGAAAAGTGGCTTTCTTATAGATGAGCAGAGAAAGTGGTTTTTTGAGATAGAATCTACTCCTAGTGAAGATCCTGTGAATGTTGTTGAAATGACAACAAAGGATTTAGGATGCTGCATAAACTTAGTTGATATAGCAGTGGAAGAGTTTGAGAGGATTTTGAAAGAAGTTCTGCTGTGGATAAAATGCTCTCAAACAGCATCATATGCTACAGAGAAATCTTTCATGAAAGGAAGAGTCAATCAATGAGGCAAACTTCATTGTTCTTATTTAAGATAAGAGCCACCCCAACCTTCAGCAACCACCTGCCCTGATCATTCAACCGCCAACATTGAGACAACATCCTCCATAAACAAAAAGATTATGTTTCACTGAGGGATCAGTGATTTTAGCAATAAAGTATTTTTAATTAAGGTACATACATGGTTTTTTAAAGACATCCTGCTATCGCACATTTAAGAGACTACAGTAGAGTGTAAACATAACTTTTATGTGCACTGGGAAACAAAAAAATTGTGTGACTTGCTTTATTGTGATATTTGCTTTATTGTGATGGTCTGGAGCTAAACCTACACTATATCCAAGATATGACTGCATTTTCAGTTCTCTTGGGTGCATACCTAGGAGTGGAATTGCTGAGTTATATTTGGAATTTTAAACATGTCTAAACAGGGCACTTTTTGTGCAACCCTGATTAGGCAATCATGTAACTCTTGTGTTGCCACCTTCTGAGTCATTTCTATGACACTCTACTTATTTGGAAAGCACATAATCTAATCTACAGTTTAACATACCTATGGCTAACGGTCCTTCATGCATGTCTTTAGACTTCTCGCTAAGTACTCATAAGCACAGAAAAAGATGAAATTGAAATTAATAGATTCTGGAAGAAACATGATGAACTCTTTTGAAATAACCAAACTTGCCTTTCTCTAACCTTTCTCTAACTGAACTAAGCTTTCTCTCTCCTTAGCTAGACTTGAACTTATTTCTAATGCTCCCCATCCCTCACCCCTGCCCCAACCTGGAAAGATGGAGAAAGACCATATCTTCACTGTTTGTCTCTGACTCAGATATTCAAAGGTCATAATAGTGCATATGGCAGAGTGGTTGTAAGCATGTTTTAACTTCTTTAACTTAGTGAAAATGTGTAGGGAATGTTTAAGATCTGTCAGATTGTAGAGGAAAAAACAAATAGAGAAAAATGTAAGTTTGTAGCTGAAGAAATAGTAATGTAGTTTAAGATGGAACAAGCGCAGTTGAAATAGAAGAAATTATCGAAGACATAAGTGAAGAAAGTTCTCCTAAGCTTGGAAAAAAACAAAAACATAAAACAAACCATGGATATGTGATGAAATCTGGCTTCCAGGAAAAATGAACAAAAGAGACTCACAGAAAAATACATTCTGGTAAAATTTTTGTGTTATAAAGGAAAATGTTCTAGTAGCATACAGACTGAAAAATTCTGTTGCCCATATAGTAATGAAAAGTAAGCTGCATCATCATACTTATTTATGGAGCGTTAAGGCTAAAAGGTAATGGAGCAATGTCTGTATAATTTTGGGAAGAAAAAAATATTGGGACTTACCTAAAAATTTTATGCTCATCCATAGTTAAGCCATTACTACAAGAATTGTTATTAACAAAAATGTTTCTTCTCCAAAAAAGCAGAGTTATTTTGAGTAACATAGGGGCCATTTTCTACACTTTTTCTTGTCTTTGGAGATTATATTGAATAATCTTTTCATATTACCTTCAATCTGTGAATGTTTTTACATTAAATTCATTAATATAAGCATATGAATTGGTATCTCAATTATGATAAAATAAAGTCAAGAAAAAATTATTTATCAAGCTAAAATGTTAAGTGACAGGTGATAAGATTGAACATTATCATCATTTTTATATTTTCTAATATTTTCCAAACATTCTACTCTATGCATGAATTACTTATTTTTTCTTTAACTTGTTTAAAAATAATTAAAACTTTTTAATGAATACAAATATTTATAAGCCCAAACAGTGAAGTATTTACAATTTTATATTTGCTAAGTAGCTAAAGTGACTGAAGGGAAGCACATAAAATCTTAGTAGTGAGTTGTTTTATCTTTTTCCATATTTTGCAGATTTTATGTAATGAGTTTCATGCAGCTTTTATGATGGAAAAAATCCTTTATTCAAAAATAAAAATTTAGTTTCATTAATTAATGACATTATAAGATGCAGATGTTTCTGCTTATACATGAATCCTGTTTTTCCTAAGACCTATATTAATGTAAATCATATCCTATGCTGGTAGTTTTACTGACACCCTTGAGGTATATCTTTCCAGGAGTTTTCACTGATAGGCACATTGGCCAATGTGTTGTAACATAGAAGAGTTCCAACATTTATTCAGGCAACAAATTATCTATTGAATGCTTACCTTATGCTAGCTGCTGAGAGTACAGTGAGTAACTCAGGCATAGTTCCTGTTCTTATGAAATTTAAAATTTAACATTTGAAATTGGTTGAAGAAACTGTCAAGGGCTTGGTAGGTGGCAACACACTGTAGAAGCATCCAGCTTTGGCTAGAAGAACAAGAAAAGTTTTCAAAGGAAGCATGGTATCAGATTAGCCAGAGGAGCAGTTGTCCCAGGGAGTTGAAATATGCAAAGATCTGGAGGTGTGACGTACGTTTGGGGAACCAGAAATAGGTGAACACAGCAACAACCAAGAGTTTGATGTTGGGGAGTGATGAGCAATAAAGGCTGGAATCAGTATCCAGGTCATGAAGGGCCTTGTAAATTGAGTTAGGGAATTCAGATTTTGTCCTCTGGGTAATGGGACGCCATCGTATGGTGCATTAGTTTCCTAGGGTTGTTATTGCAACAAATTACCATAAACTTGGTGACTTAAGACAACACAAATCTACTCTCACAGTTTTGGAGGCCAGCAGTTCAAAATCAAGGTGTTGGTAGGTTGGTTCCCTGGAGGCTCTGAGGGAGAATCTGTTCTGTGCCTGTCTCCTAGCTTCTGGTGACTGCTGGCCACCCTTCACACTCCTTAACTTGAGGTTTTGTAACTCTAATCTCTGCCCTGGGCTTCACGTGGCTTTCATCTCTCTGTGCCTTCTTTTTTTGCTGTCTCATAAGGACACTCATCATTGAATTTAGGTACCACCCTAATCTAGGATGAACTCATTTCAAAATCCTTACTCTAATTACATCTTCAAAGACCTTTATTCCAAATAGGGTCACCTTCTGAGACTCATAGTGAACATATGTCCTTGAGGCCACACAGCGCAACCTGCTACAGAAGGCTTTAGAAGGGCAATTGAACAAACTTACAAATGAAATGACTTATACATTTCAGAATGATTGTTCTGGTTATTGTGTGGAGAATGGACTTGAGGGGACAAGGCTAGAAACAAGGAGGTCAGTGGGAATCTAGGTATAGAGTACCAGCAACTTTAGAGGTAAGAAAGTGGAGATGAGACTGAGTGCGGTGGCTCACGCCTGCAATCCCAGCACTTTGGGAGGCTGAGGCAGGCAGATCACTTAAGGTCAGGAGTTCAAGACCAGCCTGGGCAACATACCAAAACCCCATCTCTACTAAAAATACAAAAATTAGCTGGGTGTGGTGGCGCACACCTGAAATCCCAGCTACTCAAGAGGCTGAGGCATGAGAATCGCTTAAACTTGGGAGGCGGAGGTTGTAGTGAGCCAGCATCGCGCCATTGCACTCTAGCCTGTGTGATGGGGTAAGGCTCTGTCTCAGAAAAAAAAAATGGTGATGAGTGTAGAAAATACTTTGAAGATGGTTGATTGTGGAAAGAAGAAGATAAAGGGGTGTGGTTGAAGAGCATGTGGTGGTGAGGAGGGAATTTTAAAGGATGGGAGACACCTGGTGCATTTCTCATGCAAATGAGAAGACACAGCATCCACAAGGAAGAGTGGCTGACAACACAGAAGTGAAAGGCAAAAAGCTAGAGAGGGGAGGAGGATGAGATCCAGAGCTCAGACTGAGTACAAAGCAGCTGATCCATCCCATATTTGATCATTCCTAGATATTTTAGTAGCTCTGGAAAGTTGGTGATGAGAAAGATGGTTTACTCCTGTTTAAGGACTCTGTCAAGTGCCACACTGATTACTTTCCTTGTGTTACCTCTGTTAACCTTTGATGTAGCCGTGTTTATTTTCTCCTTTTATAGTTTAGCTCACTGAAGCACAAAGAGGTTAAATAATTTGTGGAAAGCCACACAGATTGTAAGTGGTAGTGTCATTTCAACCAAGCACTGTGACTGCTGATCCCTTGCCTATAACTACTACTACAGGGTACTCCTCTGAAGGGAGGGGGCATAATCAATATGCACATACTTTATTTTTCATGGTGTGTGTTGATTTTGATAGCAGGCACTGTTATTATTTTGCAGACTGTAAAGTTATTATCTTGCCTGCTATTTTTGTTTTGTTTTGTTCGTTCTTATATTGGCTTGCCACTAGGTTGAATCAGTAAGGCAGTATCATTTATTTCTTTATCTTTTCAAGGTGTTGGGATTGGTTTGATTCATCTTTTCTCTATCTGGATAGTAAGGTTAGGTGAGTATTATCCCTTCATATTATTAAGACTTTGTGTTATTTGTATTATTAAATCATATATTAAACCTGCCCAATGATTAAAGCTGCTCTTAGGAGATTCATTTTCATAAGCATATTCACATATACCCAATTCCCTTGAATCATTCTTAATGACATTTGTTCTGTAATCTAACCCTTTATACAAGTTAATTTCTGGATGTCTTTACTGAATGTTACTTTGGCTCAAATGTCACTTCCTTAGAGGATTCTTCTCTAAATCCCAAACTAGCTCCTCTGGTCTCCCTGTTATATATGCTCACAGCTGAATGCAATGGCTGGGACTCTTTGAGGCATACTGACCTTAGCCAGGTCAGTTAAAGGGCCGAGTTTTTCGATACTGAGGAGGAGGAGGGGAAGGAGGAAATGGAATGTCATCTTCCAAAATTCTAAAATATTAGCAGTCAAAATTATAATTTGAATTTCTTACATGGATGGCATGAATTATTAATTTTCTTATTGCTGTTGATAACCATGATCAAATTGCACAGTTGGATTTGCAAAATGTATCCAGGAAATGACTTTTCCTCCAATTGCCAATATTGATGGAAATATCTATCTGAAAATTTGTCTCAAGTGATGATTGTGTAAGCTTTAGGCAGATGCATTTTTGGAGACTTGCTTTTATAACACTGGTCAACCATGTCCAGCTAAACCCATTTGATTGAACTCTCTCTTTATTGTGTGTTTGAAGTTGAATATTGGGCTGAGGACAGGAGCAAGAAGAGTTGTACTCCAGGTAGAAGAAAGTACACATTCAAAGGTATAGATGTGTCTCATCTAAGGAGCCAGCATCGCAGGATGTACTGGCCAACAGTCCTTTTCCTTTCCCCTGTACACAGTCTTGGGGGATGTCAGCCAGAGTCAGGATTTGTAGAGTATTTGTCATTTCTCATTAATAAAGATTCTGAATAGCATTGATCATAATTTGTTAGAACCAAAACTTAGGTCACTCTCATTGTGATAATATTTTTTTCTTTGTGTTCTCTCGCCAGTCACTCCTGAAGCCATTGGCTTCTTGTCTGCTGTTGGGGTCTTTATTGTTCTTCTGGCCGTCCTCTTCCTCTTCATCAACAAGAAGCTGTGTTTCGAAACGATAGGAGGCCTTCCTTTCCTGGAGCATCGAGGGAAAAGAAAGCAATCTAAAGACAAGACTGGGATTCGCAAGGGGCTGGGTAAGCATTACGCTTCAGATTCTCCTGGGCTTGGCAACTTGCTGTGGTGTGGGTCAGGGTGGACATGATGAATTGACTTTACTAAAGAGTACATTATCTTTATGAAAGTAATGTTCTCCTTAGAGTTCGAGGAGCAGATGGGAAGAGGCTCTGACCACCACTTCCCATTTTCTTAGCTCTTTAGAAGTCTGTGTTGAGTTTTCCTCTGATGAATGCTTGAAGAAAAAATATGTGTTCTGTTTGACAAGAGCCTTAATGCATTTTAGTCTCATGATGTTAGAACAACATTGACATTTCCCTTGTTAGCTGTTTTTGAGATTTTTCAGTGCTCAGGACGGTGTCCCACCTTGTATGGCAATGGTCACTTTTCCAAAGGGAGGTTTTTACTCTTTAAGCTCACTGAGTATACTGTGTCATTTACTCACTGCCTTCAATTTGATGAGGGAAAAATAACACACTTGAAGAAGTAATTGGCTTCCTGCTCTTAAAGGACATATTCTATTTTCAATTGCTGAAGCATGGAACTTTGTGATACAGGATGTTCTCACAGAGGGATGGTTATCACACAGATGTGGGGCATTTAAAGAGAGTACTCTTATCTTACAGATAATAACTTTGCTGTTTTTTTTTTATCAGTCTGATTATTACTCTCCTTTTCCATACCCCACAAGGTATGGGGCATGACATACCTGGTCAAGGAGCAACCTTACATTTTTTTCGAGTGAAGGGAAGGTCTTGAGGAGAGTACCCTCCAGGTATCCTATGTTCTTGGTGTGTTCTAAGTATGCCTGGATCAAGGGGAATATTTGGCTTACTGATATGGCAGCTTTTGTAGCCATGGATAGTTCAGTTTTTTTGCCTTGTTATAAGAAAGGCATAATGTAGGAATAAAGGCATTTATCTATTGCTTATAACAAATTATCCCAAAACTTAGTAACTTAAAACAATAAAAATTCATTATCTAACAGTTCTTGAAGTTCAGAAATTGAGGAGTGGCTTAGCTGGGTTATTCTAGATCAGGATCTGTTGTAAGGCTGCAGTTAGAATGTCATCTGAAGGTTCCAGTTAGAATGTCATCTGAAGGCTGCAGTTAGAATGTCATCTGAAGGCTTCAGTTAGAATGTCATTTGAAGGCTAGACTGTGGCTGTCAGAGTCCCCTCCAGGATGGCAAAAGGCCTCAGATCAGATCCATGTGGAACCCTCCACAAGGCTACTTGAGTGCTTTATGATGTGGCAGCTGGCTTTCCCTGGAGGGAGAGATCCATAAGAAAGCAAGGAGGAGCCACCACTCTTTTTATGCCCTAGCATGGGAAGTCTTACAATGTCACTTTTATCACATTGTGTTTGTTCTCTGAGCACAGCTTAAGCTCAAAGTTTGGGAAATTCAGTTCTACTTTTTGAGGGGAAGAGTATCAAAGAGTGTGAGGACATATTTTTAAATCTCTATGTGAGATAATAATAATGAGAGAGGTGTAAATTGCAGATTTGGCAATTGCTTTGGCATTCCTGCTGTTGCAGTGGCCTTATTTTTTGAACTTCCCATGGGACATATGACTTACTCTGAAAATAGAATGGAATATTTTAAATAGAGCTTGCCATGCAAAAGCTGGGACTTACGAATGATTTAGACACCACTGTCCCAGCTGGGACATAGGTGAGTGAGATGAACAGATGTCTGTATGAAGGTAGGATTCATCATGATTCTGTTTCTCTTCCTTCGGCAGCTGGCTGTCACTCATTATGTGACCTTGGCAAATTATGGAACCATTGTGAACTTCAGTTTCCTTGTTTGCATATTGGGATTATCAGTACATCTCTCATAGGGTCAACCTAGATTAAATTAATTAATTCTGTAGAGATACCAGCATAGTGCCTATAGCAATGCAACAGCAATAGCAAGTCACAGTGATGGCTGCTAGGAATGACATTACACATTCATGAATTGTATTCATTACTTAAATTGGGAGGTTAAAGTTGGTGATGTTTTCTCCTTTGCAAACTATAATGGGTATGAGGAACTGAAGTTAGAACTATTTAAAATATTTCCTTTTTGTCTTGTTTGACATTTTATCTGAATATTTTAGAGACAATTATGAATTATACTTGCAAATAAGTTGAGGTTTTAAGAATGTTGAAACAATAACAATAAAGCATGAACAAAAGCTGTTCGCTCAGGAAACACTGAAAAATACATGTCTCAAATTCAGAGTGGGGTCATGTAAAGGGAGCTTTAAAAATAGTTTCTTCAGGAGCATCCCCAAATTATAATGTCTAAAAAGCAAACACCTTCACTTTGACATTTCTCCTTTTACAAGTTTAATTATTGTTATCAAAAGCTTTTGAAAAACATGCTTCTACCCCAGATTGTGTCTAACCTTTGATATTTGCCTTAATTATCCTCAGAGTACTGATTTCTCAGTGAAGTTGGGATGTTCTTAACATATTTTGACAAACATAAAGAAGGGAGGCAGGCAGCCTGGTGTGGTGGGAAGAAGCCCAGTACAGACAGACAGAGCTTAGTTTTGCCACTAATTGGCCACGATATTTTGGGAAACTCACTTCACCTCTCTGAGCCTTAAGTCCTCATTTGCAGATTGATGAGTCTGGACTAGGCTTCTCCCATTCTCATTCTGTGATTCTGTTCAGTTCTTCGGGTTACCATAGCAACTTCTTCTCTAGCTTTCAGTCTATGAATGGAAGAGAACTAATAAAAATGAGACCATCCTACTCTTAGATTAAACCGTATGAGATTGCCATTTTTGTTGATCAAAAAATGATAGAATATCAGAAACTGAATTAATCATTTTAATCTAATATATGTGATGTTCTGAAGAATAAAATAATTCTTTTTGATTATGTGGTAACACCAGAGAGGCAAGAGTGGATGTTTATTTTCCAAACCTACTATGCAAAATGATTTGCTTGACAAAAATACCTTGCTTTCCTTTAGGCTATATATATTTTAAAGTTTAAAGAATTTACAGACGTCATTCTGCCTGGATTTAGGCAAGGGGACAAAGAAACTGGAATGGTGTTTTCCTAATAACATAGGTAATAGTAATAATAATAATACAGATAATGATCATTGGTAACTATCATTTATTTAGCAATTACTATTATCAAGTATTTTATATGCATTGTTATTCTAAGTATTTTACATGCATTATTTGATTTCTTTACGTAAAGTTCTTGTGTTGTTCATTGACAACGATTGCTTTGGGAGAAGGATGAATATCAGTTGGAACAAAAAAGCCAACATTCAGATTTGAGATAAAAAATTGATTAAAAATAAAAATTTCACAGTGAGATAATAGTTTTTAAAAGAAGCCCAGCTTTGAGAGAAGAGGGGGAGAGAGAGAGAATATTTTTGTTGTTGTGTTTTGTTTGCTGCCCCCCCGAAAAAAACTTTATATTCCAAAAGCAAAATTTAGGAGTTGGTACAAAGAGCTTCATTTTAAGAGGCACAATGTAGAAAGCATAGACAATGTAACATGAGGGCATTTCCTCCCAGGCAGGCAAGGGAAGAAGAATGCCCTTCCTCTTCTGGAAAGGGCAGACCATGACTTGAAAAGGTGAAAGGAAAGAGGTTTGGAGACCATGAAATGTTTCCTAGACCAGACCCTGAGAAGGAGGACAGATGTGGGACTCAGTCAGGCCAGTTGCGATTAGAAGGTTGGAATTCAGCACGCCCCAGGAAGAGTTGGAAAGGAGAGTGCCGCGTGCTTCTTTTTGGAATTGTGGCAGGAGACTGCCTCACTGGTGTCCCATGTGGGCCTAGGGGGCTGTGGTGGGGCGAATATACTGGTGGTGCTGGAGGGAGAGAGAACTTGACAAGATGCCGCTGCTACAGTTCCTCTGGTGAGCAGGCGAACACTTGTTTTAGAAATTTCTGCCTGACCCTGGCGATGGGAGCAGGGGCAAAGAAGATAGCAGATGAATGAGTCAATGTGCCTGCCAGCAGTTATTGCAGCTTGCCATGAGGTGGGCCTGTATTGGAGGCTGGAGGATGAACAGTCCAAGGCCTTTTGTAGTCAGAGCTGGCTTCATGGGCATGGAACTGCACAACTGCCCAAAGCCTACACTTAGAAGGGCCCCTGTGCTTGGCTTAGTGATGATGTGCTGTTGCAGTCTTGAAATTCTTAGTGATTTTCAAGGGCCCTGCATTTTCATTTTGCACTGAGTCTTGCAAATTATATAGCTTGTGCTGCCTAGGGTCATCACCAAGAGATACTCCTGCTATGGAATGCTGTAAGGCAGAGGTTGATTCTCCTGGAGTCAGCAGGAGCCAGCAGGAACAGCACATCATGTTAAATAAACTCACACCAATGCCCAGAAGCTCCCTGCTGTAAGAGAACATGAAGGTGGGAGTGGAAATCCCAAAGACTGATACTTTATCCAAAATGAAATTGACTGAGTTACTTTGAGTGGCAAGTTTTAAGTTTAGTTTCTCAACACTGAGCATGGGAAGGTGGAGGATTCTCCAGAGAAAGATAAGAGCACTGAGTAAGTAAGGAAACAGGTTTTGTACATTGTGGCAAAGCTGGTGCTTAGCTGGAGCTCAGAAGGATGGTTGCTAAAATGTGACAATTTGTCCCTACCAGCTGGTAGAAAGACCCAACTGGCTGGTTCCTGCACAAGATTACCCTCTCCTCTCTACCTGCAACTAAACAGCTACCTTCTGATTCAGCAGGGGCTTCTGACCTGCCCCAGCAGCTGTGGCCAGATTCTTTTTGCTTGGGCCATAATGACTGCTGTTATCAAATACTTTTCATTTTATTTCTGCATTTAGGTGAGAGTATGTTTAAGTACAGCTGCTCCTCCACCAAATATTTTTCATTTTATTTCTGCATTTAAGTGAGAGTATGTTCAAGTACAGGTGCTCCTCCACTTACAATGGGGTTAATTACAGATAAACCCATCATAAATTGAGAATTTTAGATAAAGACAAAAAAACATATGTTGAACCATTGTAAGTTGGGGACCATCTGTGCACCTTTCCCACTCACAATTCAACAAACAGGTGCTAGTATCATCTCCATTTTATAGATGAGAAAACCGAGGTGAGAGAGATGAATTCTTTTTTTGTCAAGCTATTAAGTGGCAAGGCTGGGACTCAGACTAAATATTGCCTGACCCCAGTGGCCAACATCTTAATTGCCACATGTATCAGTCCATTTTCATACTGCTATAAGGAACTGCCTGAGACTCGCTAATTTATAAAGAAAAAAGGTTTAATTGACTCACAAATCAGCATGACTGGAGAGGCCTCAGCAAACTTAATGGTGGAAGGTGAAGGGGAGGCAGGAGGCTTCTTCACAAGGCAACTGGAAGGAGAAGTGTTAAGTGAAGGGGGAAGACTGCCTTATAAAACCATCAGGTCTTGTGAGAGCTCACTCACTATCATGAGAACAACATGAGAGAAACCATCCCCGTAATTCAATTACCTCCACCTAGTTTCTCTCTTGACATGTGGGGATTATGAGGATCCTATTTGGTTCTTAGGGTTACAATAACAATTTCTCCTCTAGCTCTGAGGATTACAATTCAAGATGAGGTTTGGGTGGGGACACAAAGCCTAACCATATCATTCTGCCCCTGGTTCCCCCCAAATCTCATGTCTCTCTCACATTTCAAACCAATAATTCCTTCCCAACAGTCCCCCAAAGTCTTAACTCATTTCAGCATTAACTCAAAAGTCCAAGTCCAAAGTCTCATCTGAGACAAGGCAAATCCCTTCCACCTATGAGCCTGTACAATCAAAAGCAAGGTAGTTACTTCCTAGATACAGTGCAGATACAGGCATTGGGTAAATACACCCATTCCAAATGGGAGAAATTGGCCAAAACAGAAGGGCTACAGGCCCCATGCAGGTCCAAAATTCAGTGGGGCAGTCAAATCTGAAAGCTCTGAAATGATTTCCTTTGAATCCATAGCTCACATCCAGGTCAGGCTGATGCAAGAGGTGGGTTCCCATGGTCTTTGGCAGCTCTGTCCCTGTGGCTCTGCAGGGTACAGTCCTCCTCCTGGTTACTTTCATGGGCTGGCATTGAGTGGCGGTGGCTTTTCTAGGCACACAGTGCAAGCTGTTGGTGAATCTCCCATTCTTGGGTCTGGAGGACAGGTGCCCTCTTCTTACAGATTATTGAGTAGTGCCCCAGTGGAGACCCTGTCTGGGGTCTTCCACCCCACATTTCTCTTTCTCATTTCTGGAGTAGAGGTTCTCCATGAGGGCTCAGCTCCTGTGGCAAACTTCTGCCTGGACATCCACACATTTTCATACATCCTCTGAAATCTAGGCAGAGATTCCCAAACGTCAATTCTTGACTTCTGTGCACCCACAGGCCCAACACATGAAAGCTATCAAGACTTGGGGCTTGTACCCTCTGAAGCAATACCCTGAGCTGTATGTTGGCCCCTTTTAACCATGACTGGGATGCAGGGCACCAACTCCCAAGACTGTACGAAACAGCAAGGCCCTGGGCCTGTCCCACAAAAACATTTTGTCCTCTTAGGCCTCCAAGCCTGTGATGGGAAGGGCTGCCATGAGGACCTCTGACATGTCCTGGAGACATTTTCCCCATTGTCTTTGTGATTTACATTTGGCTTGTTATTACTTCTACAAATTTCTGCAGCCAGCTTGAATTTCTGCCCAGAAATTTTTAAAAATTTTCTTTCTATTGCATAGTCAGGATGCAAATTTTCCAAACTTATGCTCTGCTTCCCTTTTAAACGTAAGTTTTAAATTCAGATAATTTCTCTCGAATTCAAAGTCCCATAGATCTCTAGGGCCCTAGGGCAGGGGCAAAAGGCTGCTAGTCTCTTTGCTAAAGCATAGCAAGAGTGACCTTTGCTCCAGTTTCCAGGAAGTTCCTCATCTCCATCTGAGATCACCTCAGCCTGGACTTCATTGTCCACATCATTATTAGCATTTTGGTCAAAACCATTCAACAAGTCTCTAGGAAGCTCCAAATTTTCTCACATCTTACTGTCTTCTTCTAAACTCTCCAAACTGTTCCAACCTCTGCCTGTTACCCAGTTCCGAAGTTGCTTCCACATTTTCAAGTATCTTTATAGCAGTACCCTATGGCAGTACCAATTTACTGTATTAGTCAATTTTCATACTGTTGTAAAGGACTGGCTGAAACTGGGTAATTTATAAATGAAAGAGGTTTAACTGACTCAGTTCAGCATAGCTGGAGAGATCTCAGGAAACTTAATCATAGCAGAAGGAGAGGGGGAGGCAGGCACCTTCTTTACAAGGCATCAGGAAGAAGTGCCAAGCAAAGGGGGGATAGCTCCTTAGGAAACCATCAGATCTCATGATACTCACTCACTATCATGAGAACAGCATGGGGGAAACCATCCCCATATTTCAGTTACCTCCACCTGGTTTCTTCTGCCTTGACACGTGGGGATTACAGGGATTATGACGATTACAATTCAAGATGAGATTTGGCTGGGGACACAAAGCCTTACCATTATCACCCCATTTTTCTGCCCACCTAATCTTCCCAACTTAATCCACTACTTCATACCTTTGAAGTAAACTTCTGGGATGAGAAAAATCAGAGAATGGAGGATTTGGGGGATGTATTAGTTTCCTATGGCTGCCATAACAAATAGCTACAGACTTATTGTCTTAAAACAACATAAATTATTTTTGCACAGTTCTGGAGACCCATATTCTGAAATCAAGGTGTCAGCAGGGCCACAATCCCTGGAGACTCTAGGGAGAATCTGTTTCATGCCTTGCTCCTAGCTCCTTGTGGCTGCCAGCCATCCTTGGCATTCTTTGGCTTGTAGCTGCATCATTCCAATCTCTGCCTCTGTCTTCACATCACCTTCTTCTCTGTGTCATTAGTCACTGGAGTTAATCAAGGAATCTAGTCTCATCCCAAGATTCTTCATTTAATAACATGTGCAATGAAAGACTCTTTTTTTTTTTTCCAGATAATATAACATGCATAGATTCCAGGGATTAGGACATGGACATATCTTTGGGGAGCTACCATTTGGCCCACTGTAACAGGAGAAGAAGGTGGAAGCCCCACTTGGCAGTGGTTTCCAGTCTTTTCAAATAAGTTGATGAAAATTGGAAGCAAGATTCTCTTTTCTCAATTTTCCTCTAGCACTGGTATTCCACACTCCCCAACTGGGGTTATAATGATTCTTACAAAGAAAGACATAACAAAATCTTGTCAGACACTTATGATATAGATTGTAATTAGCAGTCAGGGTATTTTCTAACTGTAACCTCAGTTGAACTACACAGGATCTCAATTCTGGGTAGCTTTTAAAAACTACCAGTGTGAGGCTCACTGCAAATTAATTACATCACAACAGAGAGTGGCAGGGCAAACTTACAGCTTTAAAAAGAATGCCAGGTGATTTAAAGGTGTGGCCACGTGGAGAACCATTGATGAAAAGGGATAGGCTTATTGTTAAGTTCCCCTTTTAAGTCAGGAAGGGAAGTGCTTGAGCAGAGTGTTAACACTGGACCAGTGCCCCTTTGCTGCTGCTCACACAAAGTATCCATCTGGCGGTTTCTCCACCTGGTTCCCTCTCTCACTGCTTCAGTCTACCTTGTGAGCAAACAAGGTTTCTCCTTCATGATGCTTTCCTCCCCACTGCCCCATATATATTGTGACACTACCAGCAGCTGACTTCTGCACAGGGAATAAAACATAGTTATTTAGGAAATTTGTCTACTCTATAAGATTATTCAAGTTTGTCAAATTATAACCAACTTTAATTTAAATTCAAGATTTCGAGACTTTTAGAAGTTTTTGGTGAATTTGGCCAAAACAGAAGAGTCTGGCTGTCCCATCTCTGTATCTTTCAGTATCCTCTTAATGATTTGGATAACATTCTGTTTTCCTTTTATGCCCATATAAGGAAGAATAATGACAAATTTTGTAAAATGGTGTGAATCAGGATCTGAAACAGATGTAAAAATAAAAATAGATAGTATAGTAGCTTGATATAGGGATGTAGCAGTGGTCTTATTATTATCATTATTTTTGGCTCCTTGAGATGGAGAGGGACATTTAGCCATGTGCTCATCTTATAGTTGTAAATAACCATCGTCAGCTTCCTCATACTTCATATTTAGTATGATTGATGAATTAGGCAGAGAACGGCATTTTTCAGGATAATGTAAAATCAGCACAATCCATAGTCTTCTTTCCTGGGTCATTTTGTTGCCTTCTTTAGTAATGAATTTTCTTTTACCTGTACCCACAGTCTAGGTTCCTTCACCTGCAGGTCTGTGCAGTGACTTCCTTTTAGGCATGTCCTACTCAGATGAATCTTAAATGAATCAAATATCTTGGAATAAAAAAAAGTACATATTCCCCTCCTTTTCTTTTTAATTAGATGATTAAAAATAAATTCTGTCCAGGCTCAGTGACTCATGCCTATAATGCCAGCACTTTGGGAGGCCAAGGTGGGTGGATCACAAGGTCAAGAGATTGAGATCATCCGGGCCAACATGATGAAACCCTGTCTCTACTAAAAATACAAAAATTAGCTGGACGTGGTGACATGCATCTGTAGTCCCTGCTACACGGGAGGCTAAGGCAGGAGAATTGCTTGAACCCGGAGGCAGAGGTTGCAGTGAGTCGAGATTGCGCCACTGCACTCCAGCCTGGTGACAGAGTGAGACTCTGTCTCAAAAAGAAAAAAAAAAATTCCACTGGGATACTTTTTGACAGTCTATAGAATTGCACAATAAGTTTTAGAATTGAGTTTTCAATCCCTAACTGTTTTAGAATTAAGGATTGAATGCTCTTTAGAAAACTGATATCTTCTACATTCCCCAAGCCCTCCACTTTTATAGTTTTTTGTCCTGAAATAATAGGATACTTAAAATGTCCCCTTTATACTTATTGTGTCACCCTTCTGCACTGGGACATACATAAAACAAAAGCCAACTGGAAGGGTGGTCCCTAGTGTGGGAAGGACACTTGTGAGCAATCTAAGTTACAAGGTATTTTTTCTTCTGATTTTATTATCTTAATTTGCATAGAATATACATTTCTCTACTATGGGTTACATTATATTGCACTATGAAATTGCTGTTTTTGTAGGTAAGAAGTTTCATATGGTTCAACCTAATATATGATATTACACATTTGAAAATTGAGGAACTGTATAAGTTTATTTGAACATCAGGACAAGCCTTGATATATCTCATTGCAGTGTGTAGTTACTGGTTTTGGTTACTTGATTAAGGCACAAATAATTGAGAATTGATATTAATCTTATATTTTGCTTTAAAAAATATATAGGCTTATAATAATTCAGATGGGCCCATCACCTGTTTGGTGGGTGCAAATTCCAAAAAACTCAGGTGAGAGATTACTGGTTTGAGAATATTTATTCATCCATTCAACATTATTCATTGTGAATCTGTGTCATGCCACACATTGTGCTAAGTGCTGGAAACAAAATGGTGAAAAAGAGAGAGGTAGTTCCTACTCTTTTGGAAATTACATGCTTTTGATGAAGACACGGAAACACAAAACCAAAAGTAGAGAGGCAAATAAATAAAATAATTATGGATTGTTATAAACATAGTAGGGGCTTAACAAAAGACTAATTGACAGGACAGGGAGATGTACTTTAGATAGGACTGAGACCATCTTGCTCTTTGCTGGGCAGACAAACTGAAAATTCTGTAATGGCTATAGGGAGCTCTATTAGGGAGAGTTTTTCCAGAGAAACAGTACCAACATTGTGTGTGTGTGTGTGTGTGTGTGTGTGTTTGTGGTTGTGTTTAGAGAGAGAAAGAGATTTTAAGGAATTAGCTTACATGATCATGGAAGCTGGCAAGTGTAAAATCCTCAAGTTGAGCTGATAGACTGGAGATCTAAGCAACAGCTAATTTTGCACTTCCAGTCTGAAGACTGTCTGCTGCACAATTCCTTCTTGCTTGTGGGAGGTCAGTTTTTGTACCATTAAGGACTTCAGTGAATTGGATGAGGCCCACTCACATTATGGAGGTCTATCTGCTTTGCATAGAGGTCACTGAATTAATTATTAATCTCATCTACAATAATATTCTCACAGAAACATCCAGACTAACAATTGACGAAATATATGGGCGCCATGGCTTAGCCATATGGATGCATAAAATTAACCATCATAGGATCTTACCTTCCATCCATCTGTATTTGTGTTTTGTTTCCTTCAGTATATTATGGTGGGGAGGTTGGAAAAATAAAATCTTCACTAAAAAACTTATCATGGAAACATTCAAACATACAAGAAAGTGGAGAGAAAAGTCATGTAATGAACCCCATATGTCCATCACACAGCTTCAGCAATTATTAACAAAAACAATTCATTTCCAAATGATACCCTCTTGTCTCCATTTTCTTGTTTCCCTGGCTCAGAGAACATCCCTTTAAAGTCTCCATCCTGTATTATTTGTTTTCTTGCAACTTAGACATGGGTTATTGTCCCCTGCTTGAGAATTTGACCCAGCAAATGAACATGTTACACAGCCAGCTGATTGCTGGAAATGGAGGCATTAGATTCGAGGTTGGGAGGGAACTAGAAGTCATTTGACAGGTCTGCGCACATTTACAGTTGGAATATGAGCAGCCCTGCTTTCTGAGTTATTTACATAAGGGTGCATGGTGAGTTTCCTTAGAAACAGATTCTTCTTGGGGCATTTGAGCTTCCTCTGTAATGCTAGGATGGTAATAAAAACAAATCTGAAGCTCTCTTTAAGTATGAATTGCTGTGGAAATGTTTAACACCTAAGTTTGAGAGCTCCCTAAACACACATCACTATTTCAAAAGCTGCAGAAGATTTCCCTCATGCATTTTCACTTTACCAATGACTGTGTAACATATGGGTGTGTATATATATATTTAACATATATAGCTCTGAGTCTTATTTTTAGTAGAAGCTCTGGAGCCAGTCTATGTTTGAAATAGTCACAGCATGGAATTTTATGACTGAGAATTCTAGACAGCCCTCAGTAAACCTTGGTAGTCCACATAGAAGCACTCAGTAAATGCTTTTTTCTTGGTTGATAGAAGTTCTTCCTTCAGTCCTGCAGCATGGGTGTATTAGTCCGTTTTCACACTGTTGTTAAAGATATACCTGAGACTGGGTAATTTATAAAGAAAAAGAAGTTTAATGAACTCACAGTTTCACGTGACTGGGGAGGCCTCACAGTCATGGCAGAAGGTGAAAGGCATGCCTTACGTGGCAGCAGGTAAGATAGAGAGAATGAGAGCCAAGTCAAAGGGATTTCCCCTTATAAAACCATCAGATCTCGTGAGACTTATTCACTACCAGAAGAACAGTATGAGGGAAACTGCCCCCAAGATTCAGTTATCTCCTACCAGGTGCCTCCCATAACATGTGGGAATTATGGGAGCTACAATTCAAGAAGAGATTTGGGTGGGGACATAGCCAGACCATATCAATGGGTCTCCAGGATGATCTCAGGCAGCCTGAAATGTACATCTTTTTGCTGGAGACAGTGAAACTATCTCCCCCTACTTTATGGGAAGTTTTGAAGGATTTTTGATGTAGTGGAGATAAATATGTCATTTTCAATTATAGATGAAGACATTTTTTGTAAGTTTAAAGTTTGTGTGCTTGTCTGTACATGCTAAAGACTGGCATCATTAACAACAGCTGTTCTCTCAATGGCATCTTCCAGAGAAATCTCTCTCCAAGATATATCCTGTCTGGAGGATACCATAGGTGGTAAAAGTTACATTTGTCAGAGGAATATTGGGGTTTTATGCTTCTCTTGTCAGCAAGACCCTAATGTTTATTCCGCTTTAAAGAGATATATGCCTTAAATTAAAATCATAATTAGTTGATGGGTGTGAAGCAAGGAAAAGAGATTTTTGTGTTGTTTGGGTAGAATAAATTAGTAGAGGTGACTGTTTCTGCATTGAAGTGGGTGTCTATGAGTTTATATGCTTAACTAGCTATTTGAGTAATCAGTTTTAAACCAGTTATTGGAGTAATAGGTTTACAATTTCATTACTTTCCTTAGCCTGACAGATTAAAGTAAAAGAAAGAGCATGTCTGTGTTTATACACTTCCATTAAAAATATATGTTTTCCTCTAAAGCCTACTTGAGGAGCAAATACCTTATTCATAAAAGCTCTCATAATAATGGCAAGCTTGTGTTATTTCAGACTCTTTGATTGAAGTTTAATGAAAAGATGACAGGTATTATTTGAAGTGTGTGAAATTAGAAATTTGAAAAACATTTTGAATCTTATTTTCTTATAGTTTTTCTACTCTGGATCTCCTAAACAGTTCTTGATACTTTTGAACAAATAATTTCAGTTTTTTTTGTTTTTGTTTTTAGAGATAGGATCTTTCTGTGTCATCCAGGCTAGAGTGCAGTGGTATGATCATAGCTCACTGTCATCTCAACTTACTGGGCTCAAGCAATCCTTCAGCCTCAGTTTCCTAAGTAGCTTGGACTTCAGTTGCAAGCTACCACACCAAGTTAATTTTTCTATTTTTTCTAGAGATGAGGGTCTCACTATGTTGCCTAGGCTGGTCTCAAATTCCTGGCCTCAAGGAGTTCTCTCACCTTGGCCATTCAAAGTCTGAAGATAATAGGTGTGAGCTACTGCTCCTGGCTTAATGTCAGCTTTATTGAATGAAATTGCTATGTGATTAAAAACTGCTTATCTTTTTTGTTTTTCCCCAGTTAGCATTCACTACAGAGAGGTAATTTATAGTTGCCATTCCACAAAAGTGCAGAACATTTGATGGGAACAGGGTGATGAAGAGAACTTACATTTAGGACATTAACCCTTTGAATATTCCTTTTCAAAATTATCTTGAAGCAAAATCCAAATCATGGCATTACAAGACATTACAGAAAGTATGGTGAAGCTTTCAATGTTTTACCTTGACTGTTTAACAGAAAGGTTTTTTAAAGGTTTGCATTTGATCTTCCCAAATCCCTCCATCCCCCTTCTGTCCCTAAACAATTAATGCCTATTAAAGCTACACTCAGTGCTTCTTTAGTCTGTGTTGGAAAGATGTCAGAGTCCTGTTAAATTTTTATTTTTCCTACTGTTTGTTTTTGTGGTTAAAGACCTAACTGGTATTAATTTTAATAACATTTTAGGCCAAGAATTCCATTTAGAATTTCTCCAAAGAAGCTGAAATGAATCAAGTGTGTATTTTCTGTGGGACTGTGCTTAGAAATGGAAGCCAATGTGAAATGTCATTTTTATATCACTTGGAAGATTTTTCATTCCATTAGCTGCTCTATTGCAGGACTCATATTTATATTAAAATTCTTTTTGGAATGAAATTTTAGTGTTTTGCTATCAGAAAGTAGAATCTTATTCACTATGGGTGATGGTAGTAAGTCTTAGTTGAATATGAACTGAGCTTTGCTAACAGAAGACTACAAGGTATTTGCTATTCCTCAGTAAGCAAGATTCCACGTCTTTTAGTAAGAAATTGGAAGGATTCAAGGAGAAAGAGGAGGAAAAAGCAACAGGCAGGCATTGTTGGCTTAAAATAGAAATATAACTAGCATTTTGGTTTAACTGAATAGATACAATCTGTATAACTATATATAATGCTATAAAATAGGTCACACATGTATGTAGAATTAGTTAAGAACATTTGGCTCCACTATCATGCCTAGAAAACAGTGCTTCCCAGTTCTTATGTGAAATTCCCTGCCAGTAGAAAGGGAAATGTAAAAGGAGTGTTTTCAAATATTCTTGGATTGGGGTCACTTTGGCTCGGTAGACCTGAGAGACATCATGTACCACTCACGTAACCTACTTATGTTTGCAACCACAAAGATCCCATTAAGGCTGCTGTTTTTGATGGAGTCCCAAGAGGATCTGATTATTAATGTTTGCCAGACACAGAAGCATTGACAATGTCATATTATTAGCATTACTATTCTAGCAGCCCAGTCATCAAGGACCCCAGGAGACCTCATTTTGCTAACCACTAATGAAGAAGACAAAATGTGTAGCAATAGTCACTTCAGTAATGAACAATTTTACTACCTGTTTAGTTTGAAGCTTGTGTAAACAAATGAGAAAATATAAGGAAAATATCAAATAGTTGTTAGCATTGATTTAGATAGGGACTTTCAATTTATGAATGCTGATGTGTTCATTCATAGGAGGGGGCCAGTATAAATAAGGATGTCAGGCTGTGTCCTAGGATCTAGAAGAAACATTTGCAATGAATTAGTAATTTGTGATGGAATGGTTTTCTGCCTATCAATAAAACTTCCGTCAGATGGAAGATTTATATTTTCTCATCCCAGAGTGGGGACCAGATTAAAACCTGTTGTGTAATTGTTGGTTGTAGGGTATCTTTCAGAAACAGACCAATTTCAGCAATCTGTGCTCTTTATAGAAGTGACACTGGGAAATAGAGATCCTTTTAAGACTCTGAGAAAGGTATGAAGATGATCTCCAGGAAAAAACCTCATTCATTAGACATTTTGCAACTAGTTTAAAATTTGTAAAAACCATCCCTAGATTTTATAGGAGGTTAACCTCCTGATTAAGCAGATCTAATTTATGGAGGCCAGTCTCAATTGAGTTCAAATTGATTTGATATAAATATTTCTTGAGTGACTTCTATGTGCTTGATATGGCTGCTAGATGCTAGAATTTGTGATTTGTCTATATCATAGTTATGTTTGAAACAAATTATATGTGTATTGGCTACCAACAGTAGTAACAAGTCCAGTGGAGGTGGCTAAGGGGAGCTCCCCAGGATCCTGCTTTAGAATGTTGTCTTCAGAGAACGTTGACAACTTACCAAGTGTAATTCTATCATTTGCAGGTGAAGAAATGGAAGCCCATGATATTAAACATATTTTTTTGAGTTCATAAAGAGTATAAAGGTGGAACTGGCTCATGGTGCCTGATACCTATTTTAGTGTCATTCCACTGTCTCTCCTAATCTCTTAATGAAAAAAAAAAGTAATTATAAGGTAAACAGACACCTGATTATTATTGTTATTTATTATTAAGTTGTTTAACCAGCTATAGATTTTTTAAAATAGAAAATACCGAAGTAAGCTTTAGCTTTGCTCCTATCAAAAGACTAATAAATACCTAATTTATGACATCTGAATTAATACAGTTTATAGACATTCTCATTCTGATGGAGAATACTGGATATTTTTTCTTGAAATGTAAAGGATTGAATATTATTATTAGAACAGGTACTTTCATAGATTTGAATTTGGGAAAATATATTGAGGCCCTAATTGAAAACCTAGTTTTTAAAATATCAAATCATTTAAAATGATAAACATAAAATACTGTAGAAACATGCAAAATGTGTTAAAAATGTTAACTGAAAGAAGCAATATGTAATATTTGTGTATGTTTATATATGTGGAGCTATGTATTCAAATATTCAAAGATATTGATGGCCTATTCTGTGGTAGTCAGTTACTCTGCTTGATGCCGACAACATGGCAAAGACAACAATTAACCTACTCCCTGGTCTCATAGAACTTCTTGTTTAGTGAGAAAGACAGATATTAAAAAGAAATAATTTTATAAGTCATCAATAAGCTACAATTATAGTAAGTGTTAATAAGAAATAAGAGGTGTTATGAGAGAATATTTCAGTGACATCATTCAGTATGGATTATGCTGGGGGGAAAACATTCTGAAAAGTGAAGTGTAACGTGGGACCTGAAAGGAGATGGATGGGCACTGTCAGGGTCGGGGATCCTGGAGGGAGAAGAGCTTTCTCAGCCTGTGAGAGGAGCCTGGTGAAGTCAGCAACTAAAAGGAAGAGGTGAGATGCCCCAGCATAGAGAGCAAATAGTGCTTAAAGACAAGATGGAGCCAACCAGACATGGCCTTCTGAGTCCTGTGAATTTTGAACTTTGTCATAAGTGTAATGGGAAGCCATTTTAAACACTGAATGATGTGATCAAATATGCATCTTAGAAAAATCACAAAGGTCATTTTGTGGAAATGGGGTAGGAGTGAATGCAACGGGGTCATTTAAGAGGCTGTTGAAGTGGTTCAGTTGGGAAATAATGGTGACTTGGACTCAAGTATTACCTGTTTAGGTGGCAGAAGGCCATAGAGTTCAGAGTTATTTAGATGAAAGAATGGGTAGGCCTTGGTAATAAATTCTGAAGGAGAGAGTTGTCAAAGGTAATTATTAGTTTTCTATATAACCTGATGATAACTGTGCAAATTACAAGGAAAATGATAGAAGAAATGTGCAAAAATAATTGGAGTTGTGTGAAGGTGGAGGGATTGTGAATGATTATTTTTCCTTTTTTTTTTTACCAAATTTTTATAAGGCTAATATTACTTTTATAATTAGTAAAAAAAAAAAAAAAAAACCTTTAACAAACACTGAATGATTGCTGATATTTAGAATATTTTTTAATCTATCTCAAGAGGGTTACAGTGACCTTAGTTCCATCATTTTTGACCTACTTTTGAGCCTAGTGCCTTTTCAAGTGATACAAATGATGTTTCCATCTGTGCTTTGGGGACAAAAATGAGTAATCTGGTATATCTTATAGTCTGGAAGTAATTCTTATTGTGTCTGCATTTTGCCTTCTTCAATTTTATTACATTACCTCCTAATTATGTTGCTTCATACTGTGGATGTTATTTGAGATTTCAGAATCTCCTCTACTGGGGGCCAGTAGATGTGCGCCGATGGCCCTGGAGCACAGATGCTCTTTTGGAAAAGGTCTGTAGTGATTGCTTTAGACTGGATGATGATAAGATTCTTCCTCATTTTGGTTGGGGTTTTAAAAAGACAAGTGTAGTTAAATAGAATTCATTCTTTTTTCATAAAAATTTTATTATATGTGTATCTGAAAATGGATTTCTGTGCAAGAGGGATGATAGTCTCTTTAAAAATACTGTGTCATTAAAGCCGTGTTAAATAGTCCCTCTGGAGATGCTGAAGACCTTATGTGTTTATATAACCACTGAGTATTTGCAGAGCATGTTTAAATCTCTGCCTTGGATATAATAAATACTCAAAAATACTCAATAGGCTTATGAAATCTAAGGAATACTTACAATGTGCTGTTGCTATAATGTGATAAACCTTGAGCAATGTAAAACTTGTATTGAGCCAGCCCTAGTTTGTTTGAGATCATCATGCTCCAAAGCTATTTGTTGGATAGAGTTTAAAAATACATTTAAATTTAACCCTTACTTGACTTAAGCATAAGTTTATAATCTTTTTAAACTTCATTATGCTTATTTTTAAAAGTAACTGCGACATTTTTCATTTTTTAAAGAGTTCCATCAGTGAAACAGGCAACTGTGGTGTACTAGAAACAGAATAAACTTTAGAGCTAGACAAACCTGAATTTGAACCCCACGCTTGCCACTTAGGAAAATCACTTTACCTTTTTTATTTCTAATTTCTTTACTATCTAATTGCAATTTTTTTAAAGATTTGGAGTAATAGTTAAAGCAAGAATTTGGAATTCAACAAAGGAGGATGGAAATACCAGTTCCACCTGTGTTATAGATACCAGTTCCACCTGTGTTATAGATAGAACCCTAGGGCAAGTCACTAACCCTTTCTGAGCCTCAGTTTTTTCAACTGTAAAATGGGAAGGCCAATGTTTTCCACAAAGAGTTTTTATTCATGTAAGTTGTCAAAAAGCATTGTGTACTATATAGTGTTTGGAAAATGCTCGATATATTGATAGTACCATTTTTTCCCCATGGTATTAGCTCATTAGGGAAAGATGATAATATCGAGTTTAATATATATTTACCTTTTGAAATATCATGCATTTGGGATTAATATTGAATACCTGATGTTGAGTGCCTGTTAATACTAGGCTCTGTTATAGGTGCCTAAACATTGTCTATGTAATCCCAGCACTTTGGGAGGCCAAGGCAGGCGGATCACCTGAGGTCAGGAGTTTGAGACCAGCCTGGCCAACATGGCGAAACCCCGTCTCTACTAAAAATACAAAAATTAGCCGGGCATGGTGGTGGGTGCCTATAATCCCAGCTACTTGGGAGGCTGAGGGGGCAGAATTGCTTGCACCTGGAAGGTGGTGGTTGCAGTGAGCCGAGATCATGCCACTGCACTGCGACAGAGCGAGACTCCACCTCAAAAACAAACAAACAACAACAACGACACCAAACAACCAACCAACAAACAAAAAATATTGTCTCATTTGATTTCCATGGTAAGTTGCAAGACAGGGAGTAGTGATTTTCCTGAGATCCTATTAGGATCTCATCCTCCTAGATGAGAACATTTAGATGCACTCACTAGTATGATTTGCCTTGTGCTATGGAGCAAGCGAGAAGCAGACCCAAGACAGTCTTATTTTGTGTGATTCTAAAGCTATTAATATGTCTTTCCTTTATATTGTCTCATTTTTCTGTGTCTAATGATGAAAGTCTATTTTGATTATAGGGCAGCTTCACTTTTCATTTTATATTAACTGCCTGCCTGATGTCCAGTGTAAAAAGGCCTATTGGATTGCTCATGCTCCGGCAGTGACAATATGGCTGTACTATATCCATATTGTTACCATAAAGAGTCCTCAGTAATCCCTTTTTGTATTTGTTGAGATGCCAACATTTAGAACACATTTTGGACAAATGCTGTAGAAGATACTTCATTTCAATGACACATATTCCAACCCACTTAAGAAATTTGCTCTTAATGGAAAACACCTGTAGACTCCTCTGAATCATATTAAGGATGAATTGCAGCCTATTTTATAGTTCTTATTTTGACTCCATGCATTATTCATCTTCCTAAGCTTTCTTATTTATACCAGGTCTATGCAAAATGTCTTTCTCCAAAAGGCATGACAATTGTCATAAAAATAATTAGCTTTATGACTACTCTACTAAGTCAATAATAAATAACCAATGTTTTATAGGTGACACAAGAAAGTTAACTGACAGCTATGAGAAGACACTTGAAATAAACCCATGGTTCTTGACTTTTACTTGTGACTGACCTATGAGTGTTGGTGAAGAATGAGAAGAGTGTATTTTTCCAAGTGATTTCTCCTTCAAAAAATGATGAACATCAGCACACTTCAGTAGATGAACTTGTATAAAATTTTGATTTGATGTTGGGTTACCTGGGGACCGTATTATTGGAAACATGTTCTTGTCTCTCAGAATGTGTCTGACTCTCTACAGGAGTTAGTTGATAATCCTTTGAAAAATCACACAGGCATACAGGCTTCCACTTTAGCTTTCACCAAAATAACACAGATTTTTAAGGCACAGCTTCTAGAATCTGGTATTTCTTCTTAGGTCATAGCTGTCCCCCCACCCTGCAAGCAACACCATCAGATAGAAAATGGGATTGGAAAGATTTAACAGCCTTTCAAGGACTATAAGCATTGTTATTCTGGGATGGAATACCTCTTTGCTGTTCACAGTTAGCTTTGGTGAGAACAATCATAATGTTTGATAAAACATATGGCTCAAGAATTTGATAGTTTTTCTTTCTACAGAAACACAACTCTTTAATACTTACTGCTTTGTCATTTCCTATGTACAAAATGATCTTAATTAAAATAGAATTCTAATTAAACCAAGATTTTCAAAAAGTAGCCTTTAAGAATATATTTATTTATGGCTTTTAAAAATCTTTATCAATTGCTACTAATTGTTTCTTAGATTGCCAGTTTATTCTGAGTACTTCAATACTTTGTAAATCTTCCCAGGTCATGTTTGTGATAGAAGCTTGTATGTTAAACACACACACACACACACACATCCACACACGCAATCTTTTTTGTTGTCTCATTTTATACTTCCATAATAATGAGATATCGTGAACCATTTCAATTGTAATAATGAGTCTTCTCAGATATGACAAGACCTTAAATGTATTTTTCCTTCTGATCCAGGGAACTGGATGTTTTTTCTATTTTGTGTGTGTGTGTGTGTGTGTTTTCTAAAACACCAGAAGCCACTTTATCTTCTCGTTAGCTGTAAGAAAGCCACCAAAGAAGTAGCATACAGTATATATCTGGCATTATTATCCTTGGTATGCCCTACCAATGAAGTTGAAATATACTTAAGCCACAAAGATATCTCCATGGTTAGCCTGCCAGTGCTGGGCCTCTTTGGCTTTAGACTAATTTAGTATAAAACAAAAGGTCTCTGGTGTTGCTAACTAGGTAGTTTTTCAGATTCTAGCTGCAGATTTCCTTCCTTTTTAAGTACTTTAGAATATAACAACTGGACACTCTTTTATATAGAGACTGAGATTTTGCTTCTTTCCAATTATTCTGGTATCATCTAACAATGGTTATTGACAAAAAAAGTACAGAACTATTCCATGAAAAGGCATCTTGCTTCTGGTTGTATCCGGCCTCAATATTACAATATTCTGTGGTACACAATGGCAAATTCTTGGGTTTCAGAGCAGAATGGAAGTGTTAGAAGTCATCTAGTGCATTAATGCCACTTTAGAGATGGATAAATAGAAAGGAATCAGGTTTACTTAGCTTTAAATATTTTCACTAGTAACTTTGTTCGTTCATTCATTCATTCATTCATTCACTCACTCACTTATTCATGGAACATGCAGAGCCCCTGCCCTGTGTAGATTCTGGAGCTACAATGTATAAGCATAGCCCTAGCACTTGTGGATTCCCAGTCCACTGGAAGAGGAAGACTGACAAATATTCATCCTATCGAGGGAAACATTATATAATAAAGACACATTCAAAGCACTCTGAGTCCACACTTTTGATTGTAGATGAAAAGTTGACAGAGGAAGCAATAAATGTTTCCTCATAAAAAATGAATATCAGGCAGTTTAGGGAGAGAAGTCATCCTGGGCAAAACAAAAGTCAGGAAAGAGCACAGTCACTTTGGAAAATGCTTAGTGTGTCAATAAGACTGGCGCATAGGACTTTATAGAGAGGAGTGGTAAGGAAAGGCTGAGTTCTCATGGTATGGCAGCATTATTGGGGACAGCTCAGATACAGCTAGGTATTCAGTGAGGATAAAAGGTGGTGCTCCGTGAGTTGCTGTTGTCCTGAAATTAGTTCCAAGCTGGTTGATAAATAGCCACTGATCTGAAGCCCCTTCAGTGTCCTTTTGCACTTCTAGACCTCCTCAGACCCAGTGTTTCAGCAATTAAAGTGTTTATTTACACTTTGCAGGAAGCCTTTAGGATCTCCCCAGCACTAAGCCCAGTTGGATGGTGCTGATCATTATTTGTTACTATTACTATTATTTGATTATTATTATTTGACTTAATTATTATTATTATTATTTGAGCATTTCTCCTCTTGTATGCCATAGTAAAGAATTTGAACTTTATCCTATAGGGTATGGCTTGGAAATTCAAATGCATCCACGGGTCGGGCAGGCCACATAGAAATGAGTGAAGCAAGTGGATTGTAAACAACAGGGAGAGGTGAAGATTATATTGAGTTGGAAACATTCAAATTAATTTTTAAAAAAACCACTGTATCAACAAACATAAATGAGTAGTGATTTTGACAGCACCAGTGCTCAAACTTTGCAGTGTAAGTAATAGGGAACCATTATGACTTGTTTTCTTTAAAACTGGGAGAATGATCAAAAATCATTTTTTACAAAAATTGCCATTTTGATGAGCTGTTAATTTGTTTAAAAATTGAATTTTTTCATTTTTGTTTTGATGAACAGAGATTATAGAAACCAAGGGGATATGAGGCCAAAAATATGGGCTGTACTAATTTGAAGATTTGGACAAGAAGATGCTGGCTCAAATTCAGGGATTTTGGGTTGCATATGAAAACAAAGTTTTCTACCAAACACCACATGTTCTCACTCAAAAGTGGGAGTTGAACAAGGAGAACACATGGACACAGGAAGGGGAACATCACACACCAGGGCCTGTTGGGGTATGGGGGGCGAGGGGAGGGAGAACAATAGGACAAATATCTAATGCATGCGGGGCTTAAAACCTAGATGACAGGGTGATAGATGCAGCAAATCACCACGGCACATGTATATGTACATAACAAACCTGCATGTCTGCACATGTATCCCAGAACTTAAATAAAAAAATAAAAAATTTCAGAAAAACAACAACAATAAAACACAAAGTTTTTTTGTGTGTGTAATAGAATGATGGAAGAATGATTAAGGAAAACATGTCATTTCTGGCTTAAAATGTTTCAGGTACCAAAAAGACGGCTGTGGAAGCTAAAGTCACTGAAATCTCAGAGAGAACCTTGTAAATCTGTAATGTGCTGAAGCTTAGTAACTTATACAAAATACTTGCAGAGAAAACAAAAAACAAAAAACAAAAAACTTTGGGTGGTGAAATGGGATGGAACAAATGGCCAAAGGATCTTTACTGTTGTTACTCTGCAGGGAACTTATGTGATAACATTCTTTAACATCTTTTTAACATTTCTGGATAGGATTTATCCATTAACTTAACAAATTTACTGAGTACCTAATATATGCTAGGTGTTGTTTTATGCATGATTTTTAATAGAATTTGCTATTGAGAATTCACTATGCGCTCAGCACACTTCTAGGCACTGGGGATAAAATAGAGAACAAAACAGACAGTTCCTGCCATCCAAGGAGCCTCCATTCTAGAGGAGGAGACAGGCGTAACCTTATATAAAATCAGGTTATGGTGAGCAAACAGAATGAATTGAGTCTGGGTAAGAATAGAGTATGAAGCGAACTAGGTATGTAGTGTCTGAGGGAGCTAGAGTATGGGAAATGTGATCACTGTACAAAACATGATGAAAGAGAATCTTTGGAGACCAAAAGCTAACAGAATTTGGAAAGGAAGAAGGGAGTGTTGAAGAGAGAAATTCACAATCACCTATGTTGTGAGTCTAGAGTGATGAACGCTTGTGGCAAAGTGATAGCGCTAGGTTTGGATGAGCTGAATTTGAGATTTTAGTGAGACATCCAAGTCTATCAGTGTTTCTCAAACTTCCGTGGGTGTCAGACTTACCTGGAGTACTTGCCAAAAATCTGAAGGTTCAGACTAGGTCCTTTTCCTTCAACCAGCCTGGGCCTTTGTGTTCTTTATTAGCTCACTAGGTGTTTCTGACATACCAGAGTTTGAGAATCACTGGCTTTGACTGTCACAGGTATAAGTCTGGAAAGAAAAATTGAGCAAAGGCTGGAGAAGTATATTTTGGAGTTTCAAAAAGGTGTTAATTGAAATGTAGGGATGGCCTACTCTTACAGCTGGTGAATATAACAGGGAAGGGAAGACACAGGACAAGATTTGGTTGTATACATGTAGGTGGTGGGAAGACAAGGAGGAGCCTGAAAGAGCGACACATGAATTATTCAGCCTAAGGGGGGAATGTGGAGAGCTCAGTTTCCTTTTAACTGAGATGTGGGCTCTATGGAGACAAAGCCCTCAGGATTACCTTATCCCTGGCATTGTGCCAGCATTTAATAGCTAATCAATATTTGTTTATTGAAGAAGTCAATGCATCCATGAATGGCTAATAAAAAATTTTTAGAATGTAAGTAGTCATATCACATGCAGTGGCTGAGGTCAAGAGACTAAGGGATAGCTAGTAGATTTAGTTAAAAGGAAGTTATTGCTATATAAGATATTGGGTAATTAAGTTTAAGCAGTGAGTTAGGCCCTCTAGTCATTTGTAACATTCATCTTGAGCTGGTGATGAGCACTGTAATAGCAATAAGATATACACACACATAATATACACACATAAGCGTATGTATACATTGTATACACGTATACATGTAAAAGTATAAATATTTAGCTCCAGAGTCTTCATAGTGTCCTGCGGTTTTGTTGATATCCAGGAGCTGCTTCCTTCAGGTTGTAAATCTTGTGGGATGAAGTGTGTCTTAGTAGTCTCAAAGGTTGTGGAGAGCTATCTATCTCTGGGAGGTTGGAACATAGACAAAAGCAATGAGATTCCAGGGACATGTCTCCAGTAAGCTAGATAATCCATTTGCCACCCTCGGTTTTTCAGCGATTGCTCCCCAAGTATAGATATGATTTCTAGAGATTGCATAAAAATATAAAATCCTATTTTAAGATTTGTTTAAAGCTTTTTAATTCCAGTCACATACTTCCTTTGAAAGTACAAACTTTAGTGTCATAAAGCAGAGGTGCTTATTAGTCAGCTCTCTGGGATCTGCAGGTTTGTAGGTGAAACATCCAACCTTTTTTGTGTTTTGAAATGTCATACCAAACTGGATCTTAGTGAAGATTCATTTATCCTTTTCACACTATTAAGAATGGTCTATGGGGACAGACTCCTCTCAGTCCACATGATCAGAACCCATTACTGCTCATGGAAGTTTTCCACATGGCTGTGGAGGTGAATAGGCATTGAAATAATCTACATCTAGGCTTTCACAGTCATTTTTATTTAACTATTTTAAGATTTCCATGATGATCCCTTTTCGTGTCCAAATGCTGTTTGACATTGTCTGTAGGTATCTGGTGATGGGCCTGAGGTTGTAACTTTAACAGGTGTAAGTATTTCTTTCCTCTGTTTCAGCTGGAAGTTTTGAGAGTGAAATATTCACAGCCATTAAGAGACCTCCAAACTAATTTCTCAACATGCTTATTCTATAGTTCACATTCAATCCAGAGCACTGAAGGAACTGAACAAGTGGACACTGTAGACATCAGATAGCTGGCCATGGTGTTGGCCATGGCGTCTCAGGATGCTCAGAACTTCTTCCAGCCTTTCTCTTCCTGGATATCTCGGGTTTATGAAGCTCTCCAGCAAGCAGGAGATATGTTATCTGCTTCGCTGGTTAACATAAGCAAACAAGACTCTAAATTGAGTGACAAACTAGATCAGGACTTAAATAATATTCAGATTCAGGAAACATACTTTGAAGATGAAGAACAAGACAATGATTGGAGTCAAGAGGATGCAAATTCCTTGTTTCTTGAAGTGGATCATTTCTCATGTTGTAATAGTGATTTGCAGGACTCTGCCCAAAATTCAAGCCTCAGGCTTAGCCAACATGCAAAGGACTCATGTTCCACAATGTCCCAGTGGCCCAATCGGGCCAATGATGACCACAAGTCAGCACATGTGCTTTCTTCTATTGCGGAGGAAGAGCATCACCTTGAAAAGCAAAGAAGTGGCCTTCAACATGGCTTTGACAGCCAGCTCCCTGGTACTTTAGAAACTGTTAATGGAAAAAAGCAAGGTAAGCTAGCCAGTCATCATTTTATCTGCGTTCATCCAAAGAGTATTTCTACTTATTTTATTTTGACTTGTTTTTAGTTATCATGTGGATTTTATTTTTCTCTCTCTTTTACCTTCCCACATACTGGCTTCTGATTGAGAGATATAATCCTTAGGAATATTTTCAATATATAAAACTTTGGAAGATCCAAGTTTGGGAGTTCCATATTTCAAAACAATAGTTCTGAGCAAGTGAAATGGTGAAAACGAGTCTGTGGATTCTGTTTGAGAAGCTCCTTGTGCACATGTCATGCTTTTAAAAATATCTTGTAAAATGTTCTTTTTTTCTTCTAGGTTAGGAATTTCTAGATGTTACTATATTATTCAGTGTGAAATCCTGTGCAAAAAGCCATACTTATTGCAGAATTTTTAGTTGATAACACTCCAAGAACACTTCTCACAGTGTTTCACTGAGACGTGATGTGAGATGACAGTGGATAGGAAATCTTTGAAATAAGAATAGCTTGATTTTCTTTTAGCTCTGAATGGTAAGGACACATTTAATAAAAACTGCCGATAAAGATTTATGCTGTGAGAACTGAGCACATATTGGGCCTTCAATAAATATATATTGAATATGATAAAAATGTAATTGACTCTCTAAAAGTAGCTGTGGTATGTTCCAGCATGAATTTCTCATGCCTCTAATACTCTAACCTTGAAGTAGGGACATTCCACCTGGTTAAGGGACAGAGGTAAATGATATGCACAGAAGGGATTTGGGTATGTGTGCATGGTGTGTAGTTGTAATGCACATATAAGTCACACAGATTGGTGAGTCATTTATGTGATCTAAAGACAAAATTGTTAATGTCCCTCTTGTGGGAGAGAGCAGACTTTTCTGGAATACCTCATAGTCCCTTCATTCATTTTCCATGATTCCTGTTAGCTTTGTCTTTTTAGGGAAAAGTTTTATTCAGATATATGAAGTGTTGGCATATAAGGAAACACAATTTCATATTCTTCTCATGCTTTCTTGATACTTTTATTCAAATTAAGGTAACATTGAAATGCTAGAATAAATTAGTGAAAATGAGGTAGGTTGATATTCTTTCTGAACCTGATAAGCTGTAGATAATTGCAATTTTGAGTCTTTTGAAACTGTCTGTAGAGATATTCTAGAAATATCTGGGCCAGCAGTAGAATTTCTTAGATTTGAGTTGAAATTTTGGTTCCTATTTTAGAACATTCTTGAAAAGGTTGAACTATATTTGAAATTGATGTGAATTTGGCATACCGCAAATTTTGCTAATTTTTGTAATTGTAAAATCTAATGGCAGTAAAACAATTGTGTTCATTTGACCCTTCCAGAGATGCTTATTCACTAGATTGGAGCCTCCAGGAAGTCAGGAACCATGCCATAGATTCATTTGTGTTTTCTTAACAATGAGCACAGTGTTGGGTGAGAGATTAAATAATAATTAACAATGGAATAGCAGCAAGGAAAGCTAACAACATTAAGAGGTAGATGCTATTATTATTCTCACTTTACAGTTGAGAAAATTGATGGCGAGAGAGTTTGAGAATCTATCCAATATCCACATTTATTATAGGAAGAAGCAGAGCTCAGGCAGTCTCGTTCTAACATTTACACATACACATATTCTCTCTTTTTTTCCTTTTTAAATGTATAATTTACTATAATAAAATTCATCCTTAGTATATAGTTCTATGCTTTTTGACAAATAGACACCGTCTTGTAACCACCACAACCAAAGTATAAAGTGGTTTTGTTATGTCAGAAAATTCTCCTACATTTGTTTTTAGTCAGTCCTTTCCCTACTCCAGCCCCAGACACGTGTGGATACATTTTTAGCCTCTCCTGTTTTATCTTTTTCAGAATGTCATGTAAATGGAATTACACAGTTTGTCATCTTTTGAGTCCAGCTACTTTCACCTGTCATAACGTGTTTGAGATTCATCCATGGTGTTTTGTGTTTCAGTAGTTTTCCCTTTTTAATTGCTGAACCATATTCCGTTGAATGAATGCACTAGTTTGTTGATTGATCAGTTGAGGAACATTTTGGTTGTCTCTAGTTTTATTTATTTCCAATATCAATGTCTATTATTTCTTTTTCTTGACTGATTACCCTGGATAGGGCTTCTATTATCATGTTAAATAAGACTGGTGAGAGTGAATATTCTTGCCTCAATCTTAAACAGTGTTAAATCCTTCAGTCTTTCACTGTTATACTCAGCAGTTAGGTGCAGGCTTCTGCAGATGCTCTTTATTATGGTGAAGAAGTTCCCTTGTATTCTAGCTTCCTGAGAGTTTTTATCAAAAAAGGATGTTAAATTCTGTCAAATGCTGTTTCACATCTATGGAGATGATCATATGATTTTTGTTGTTTAGTATGTTCAAATAAATTACACTGTGTTTTGAAAGCTGAGCCAGTTTTGCATAGCTTGGATAAAATCCACTCGGTCATGTTATGGTATTCTTTTAATGTATTACTGGATTTGATTTTTTACTCTTTGCTAAAGATTTTTTTCCATTTATTTTTATTAGGGATATTGTTTTGTAGTTTTCCTGCAATATCTTTGGTTCTGGATAATGTTGACTTTATGAAATGAGTTATGAAGTGTTTTTCCTTTTCTATAGACTGGAAAAACTTGTGTACAATTATTATTTTTTAATGTTTGCTAGAATTTTTCAATGAAGACTTCTGAGCCTGGCATTTTCTTTGTAGGAAGGTTTTGAAACACAAACTCAGTTTATTTAATAGGCATAAGAGGAACCTAGTTATTTGTTTTTTTCTTAAGTGATTTGTTGGCACTTTGAGTTTTTCAAATTTTTTCATTTCATCTATGTTGTTGAAGTTATGGACATAGTAGTTAATTACTACTTTTTAAATGTTGTTAGGATTCATAGTAATTTCTCCCTTTATTTCCTGATATTGGTAATTTTTTTCTTTTTTTGTTGCTGATCTGTCTGGCTAGCGGATTATTTGTCTAGCCACCTACCTATCTTGTTTTTTCCAAACATCTCAATTTTGGTTTAATTAATTTATCTCTATTGTTTTTCTGTTCTTAATTTCATTAATTTCTGTTATTATTTTCTTGCTTTGGGAATAATTTGTTCTTTCTTATTTTCTATTATGGATATATAATTTTTCCTCTCAGCAATGCTTTAGCTGTATCTAATAAGTATTAATGTATTTTGTTTTTATTTTAATTCCATTAAAAATATTTTCTAATTTCCTTTGTTACTCCTCTTTACTGCATTGGTTATGTAAAAGTGTGTTGGTTAAGTTCCAAATATCGGGAATATTCTATATATTTTTCTGTCGTTGATTTCTAGTTTTATTCCATTATGACTTGAGCACATACTTTCTATTATTTTAGTTTTTAAAATTTAATTAAGGTTTGTTTTATTACCCTGTCCTGAATTGTCAAATATTTCATGTGCACTTGAAAAGATTGTATGTTCTGTTACTGGAGAGAGTATTCTATAAATTACAAGTTTTTTGAGGCTAGTTTTCAGATTTTCTAATACTTATTTTGTCTCTCGATTTTTTTCTTTTTTAGCCTACTGATTTTGTTCTGTTGATCAGTAAGGGAGGAGTATTGAAGTCTGTAACTCTGATTGTGGATTTGGCTATTTCTCTTTTTTATTTCTATCAGTTTTTGCTTTGTGTAGTTTGAAGCTCTGTTAAGTATGTACACATATTAGAAATATGTATCTTCTTGGTGAATTGACCTCTTTGTCATTATGTAATGTACCATTTTTACCTCTAGTAATGTTTCTTGTCCTAAACTCTACTTTGATATTAATACAGCTCCTCCAACTTTCTTTTGATTAGTGTTGACATGATATATTCTTTTCCATTCTTTAACTTTAAACCTATTTTATATGGTGGGTTTCTAATACATAGCATATAATTGGGTCTTACTTTATAATCCAATATGACAAGCTTCCACTTTTAATTGGTGTGTTTTAACTATTTGTATTTAATACAATTATTGATATTGCTGAATTAAAATCTGTCTTCTTGTTAGATTCATTTCTGTGTGTTCCATCTGTTCTTTGTTTCTTTTATCCTAATTTTTCTGCTTTCTTTGTATTGAGTATTTTTATGATTTCATTATATATCCACTCTGGGCTTGTGTTAAAAAAGGCTTAATGTCCATCCTAGGATCCCTAATGCAAGGATCTTTAATTAACTTCAGTCTATCTTGAAATAATACTGTGCTGTTTCATGCCTGGTTTGATGATGTTGCAACAGTATACTCTCAATTCTTCCTGCTTATCCTTTGTTTTACTGATGTCATATATTTTACTCTTATACATGGAATAAACTTATAATATATTGATACTGCTTTGCCCTAGACTATTGGTTATCTCTTAGAATGGTTAAAATAAGACCAAAAAAGGCTGAGGTGGGAGGATTGCTTGAGCCCAGGAGTTTAAGGCTGCAGTGAACTGTGATTGTGCCACTGCACTCCAGTCCAGGTGACAGAGTGAGACCTCATCTCTAAAAATCATTTTAAAAAACCCCTCCTCAAAACCAAACCAAATTTAAAAAGATAAAAACATTATATTTACCTCATTTAGGCCACATGAACATATGCCGCTAATGAATTATCCCAACTTTGCTTCGAAAAATGCTTGACATCTATATTTAAAAATATTTTAGGTATTTTTATTTATTACCTTCATTTATTCAATTTGAAGCGTTCTTCATTTTAACATTTCTTATACTGTATATATGCTGCTAATCAATTATGTCAGCTTTTGTTTGAAAAATTTTCTCAATTATTTGAAAAATATTTTAGCTAGGTATAGAATGTTGGTTGACAGTTTCTTTCAGCACTTTAAGATTGCCATTTCACTATCTTATGGCTTGCTATAATACTTTCCTTTATTTTTCTGCATGTAATATGTGTTTCTTTCACTTGCAGCTTTCAAGATTTTGTCTTTATCTTTGGTTGTCAGTAGAGTGTGTCCAGGAGTGTTTGTGCATGGACATGCATGTGTATATTTTGGTATTTGTTTTTCTTGTGTTTTCTAAGCTTATTAGGTCTGTGGGTTTAATGATTTTCATCACTTTTGAAAAAGTTTGGGTGATCATGTCTTCAAATATTTATTCTGCCCCATTTTCTCTTGTTCCTCCTCCTGGTATTCCGGTTATACAAATATTAGATTGTTTGGTATTATCCCACAGCACTCAGATGTTTTTCTTTGTTTCATCACTTTTTTTTTCTTCTTCATAGTTCAGTTTGGATAGTACCTACTAACATAGCATCTTCAAGTTTACTAATATTTTCTTTGACAACATCAAGGTTACAAAAGCCTTTTTTATTTCTGTTACCATGTTTTTCATTTCTAGCATTTTGATTTGATTGCATTTTAAAATAGTTTCAGTCCCTCTGCTCATCACTTCATGCACATTCCCCCCTTTCCATTATGGCTTTTAACATATTAATCATAGTTATTTTAAAATTCCTTGTCTGATAGTTCCAATATCTGAGTCATATTTAAGTTTGGCTTTCTTGGTTGTTTTGTCTCTTGACAGGGTGTTTTTGTTTCTTTTTTGTTTGTCTTGTAATTTATGACTGAAAATAGAACATTATATGTAGGGAAAGTATGTGATATTTTTTGCTGGAAGTGAGCAAGTCTTGTCTAATGCAGGGTGTTTAGTGTGAGGGGGTTGAATCAGTTTAGTCAACATTTGAGTTGGGTTTTTGTTTTGTTGTTATTGTTCATCTCAATGTGATATAAGCTTCAAAATTCTCTATTACTACATTGTGTTTAGGGTAGGGGCCTGTTTGTTACACAGTTTTGTCAGTATTGGCTCCATCTTTAACATTGTCTTCTCTTTTTGCCTATGCATCAGAGAGTGTCTTTCTTTTTCAGGCTTTTGTCCCTTTCCCAGGAGAAGCCTGTTATTATGCATTACTTATGGTTTGTTAGTGTGATGCGGTTGAGTTGGAGGTTGTGTTTCCTGCTGTTCTAGAGTGCTCCCCGTCTTAGGCAATTGCTGTGTTCCTATGTCTTGGGGTTAGGACATTCTCAGTAGTCCTGCCTCTCTCCCCAGAGACAAGGGAATCTCCAGTGGTCTGACCCCAGGAGTTTTTCCTGCCCTTTCCCCAGGGATAGAAGTGTTTATTCTGTTCTGTTCACTCACCTTAATGTGTCTTTACCTGTGGTCTAAAAACAACAGGATTTGCTATTGTATGAGTCCATTTTCATGCTCCTATCAAGAACTGCCTGAGACTGGGTAATTTAAAAAGAAAAGAGGTTTAATGAACTCATAGTTCCGCAGGGCTGGAGAGGCCTCAGGAAACTTAAAGTCGTAATGGAAGGGGAAGCAAAGGTATCCTTCACATGGCGTCAGCAAGAAGAATGAGAGCTGAGTAAAGGGGGAAGTCCCTTGTAAAACCATCAGATCTCGTGAGAACTTACTATTATGAGAATAGCATGGGGGAAACCACCCCCATGATTCAATTACCTCCTTCTGGGTCCCTCCCACCACACGTGGGGATTATGGGAACTACAATTCAAGATGAGATTTGGGTGGGGACACAGCCAAACTCTATCAGCTACCCTTCCCCAAGTGGCCTAAGGCTTTTGTTTCATAGTGGAAATTCAAGAGCGGAATCTTGGTGGGGCTTCTTACTTTGCCTGTAGTAGCCATTGTTCCCCTTCCTCATGACTGTATCATGACAGCAGCTTTCTCTTCTCCTGCTCTCCACCCAGTCTTTCTTGTGAGTGCCTGGTGAGCTCTGTGATGAGCTTCTAAGTGGGCTTGAATTTCCATTTGGTTTGTGACTCCCATGGGTTCTGTACTGCTGTGCTAGTCCACTGGGCCTTTAGAAATAACTGGAAAATATTCGTTTAATTCTTAACAGCTTGTATGAATCTAGTATCTGCCCCTTGCCAGCAAGTGCTTGTGTTCTTTCTCTCCTTAAAATAAGTTGCCTCTTTTTAATTTTTGGAGTAGTTGATTGCTTTATGACTTCAGCTTTCTGATGAGTTTAAGAAAATATGTGATTTGACCATTTATATAAATTTTGCTATTGTTTCAAGAGTGGGACCATTACTTCCAACTGTCTACATCTTAAGTGGAAGCTGGAACATAGAGTTTATATACTTAACACTACACTGTGAAATTGAATTGGACATTCTTATTAAACTGGGTAGCATGTTTGGGCTGAGGGATAATTGTATAAGTAACATATTGGTCTTCCATTAAAGAGTTCTGTGATGTGTGTGATATATGTAACCAATCCTATAAAAAAAGTTCGTGAGAAGTTATAGTTATGTATGTGATAACTTTTGGTATGATTTTGCCAGAGGTGATCAGATAAGGTTCTTGTGAGCACGAGTCAGAATTTAATAGGTGAATGGAAGGAGAAAGGCATTCCAACTGGAGGAAATGTCATGAATGCTGACATGTGAACAAACCTGACATTTTCAGGGATGGATCATGAGGCTAGAGCTAAGGCTGTGATTAGGAAGGTCTTTGTTTTTTGTGTTAAGAATTTAGCCTTCATCCTGTGTATTAGTCCATTTTCACGCTGCTGTAAAGACATACCTGAGACTAGGTAATTTATAAAGAAAAAAAGCTTTAATTGACTTACAGTTCTGCATGGCTGGGGAGGTCTGAAGAAACTTACAATTATGGCAGAAGGTGAAGGGGAAGCAAGGCACATCTTATACAGCAACAGGAGAGAGAGAGAGAGAGAGTGCACAAAAGGGAAGTGTCACTTTTAAACCATCAAATCTTGTGAGTACTCCCTCACTATCATGAGAACAGCATGGGGGAAACTGCCCACATGATCCCATTACCTCCCACCAGGTCCTTCCCTCCACACATGGGGATTACAATTCAAGATGAGATTTGGGTGGGGACACAGAGCCAAACCATATCATCCTGTAAACGACTGGGAATCTTAGAAATATCTTAATCAAGGGTGGCACCCACAGAACTCTGATATAGAAGGATAACTTTAGTATCAGTTTGGAGGCTAAATTGGAGGGGAGAATATGTGTTGGAGAACTATTCTAGTAGCTTGTAAGAAGGAACCTGTGTAAGAGAATATGAACATATAAACAGAAATAATTATTATTTTGTCATTGTTCTGCCAAAAAGACATCTCACAAAGAGAGTCTATGACATGGTTCTGGCATGCAATGGGGTACCACCTCATTACTGTGGAGGTAGAAGACCAGCATCCCCTCTTGGCCTCTTTGACCCTTGAAGAGGTGCTCTTCATTAATGCTGAGTTAAGATGGGAGTTCCATCTTCTCATGTGGTTTCCACTGACCCCGAGGTGCAGGTGGCCTCATTACCACTGGGTTCTGGTGAAAGTCTTGGGTCTCTGCTAGACCTCCCTTGACATTACCTAAACGGGCAGGAAGAGGTGTGCCTCATGACTTCCAGGCGGGGGTGGAAGACAGGGCTTCCCAAATGGTCTCCAGTGAACACTGTGTGGGTGCGGGATACTCACCTCTGGCATCAGGGATGGAAGTTCCAGTTCCTAGCTTGGCCTTGTCTGGCATGCCTTGTGAGAGTATTGGGTTGCCTCATTACAGATTGGTGAGGATGGAAGTCTAGGTTCCCCATGTGGCCTTGTTGTCGTGGGTAAAGTTGAGGACACAATGTTTTTCTGTGCTGTTTGGCTTGAGTAGAGCAGGTCCTGTCTAAACATTTTCTGTCTTACTAGGCTGCACCTTTCCCAGTCCTTTGGGCAGAGAGAGCAAGCCTTTATTGAGACTTTTGTTTTGGTCAGTGTACATGGGCATTTTTGTGTTGCCAGCTTCTTCAGCTTCAGGTTTGGGATATATGAGGTAAAAGAGCCCAGGGAACTCATGACTATGTTGTTCCTCGAGTCCCAAGTTTCCTATCCATTCTACCTTCTTCTCTGCACTTCTCAGTCTTCTGATCTCTGTTTAATAGACAATGTCTAGGGTTTAGGGTGGTACTTAGAGGGAAGAGGAGGGAAAAGTATGCTGACTTTATCTTCCTGGATGTTTTCACATTAGTCCTTAAACAGCATTCTGACTTTGAATTCCACCCACTTCTTTCCATTTCACAGGGAAAATAAGAGCAGTAGAAAATGATAAAGAGTGGTGTGGATGTGTAAGTAGATATGAGGAGGAACATTTCTCTATAAAGAGAGGTGTTATACTATGGCCCCTTTTAACCAATCAAATATGTATTGAACATCTATCATGTACAAAGCATTGTGGGGAGCAGACAAGTATACATAAGTATAAGCCACAGGCCTTTCCTTCAGACTGTGCAGAAGCCTATATCACTTGTTTATTCTGTTCCGGAGGATGCAAAAATGTTTTCAATGCCCCGGCTCTGTGGTGGCGCTGGGAATTGGGAAAGCAGCATGGGCTTAGAGTGAGACAGCCTCGGCCCAGTTCACTCACAGCTTTATAGATGGAGGAGCTCGCCTAAGTTGCCTCTAGAGAGCTTCCATTTCTCTCTCTCGCTGATGTGATATAGCCCACTAATTTACTTCAAATGCCTTTTAGCCATTGAACAAAAGCTCTCATTTCTCTTTCCTCAAAATATTTAAGTACCCTGAGGACCCTCTAAAACTAGGATACGTGATTGGACTCTTAGCTGTATGGGTGTTACAGCACCTGTTTTTTGTTTTTGTTTTTGTTTTTTATTTTACTGATGGGTTAACAGTCTCGAAGACTCCTCATGCACTCAGTTGTTCCTTTATACCATGGGGTGATGTAAGCCATAGCACATGGGCTGCTTTGCAGTCTGTTGAAGAGAGGTATTAGGAAATACGCTAGGGAAAAGCAGCATTTTAATCAGTGATTTATGTGCATGTCTTAAAAAGCCTTGTCAAGCTCGCTTTTCCCATTTAACCTTGAATTCTTTTCATAATGTTGTATCTTGATTTTATGTTTCTTAATGTGCCATATTTTTCTCCACAATAGATTTTAAGCTAAATTGGCCCAAAACAAGAGGGATGCTGAATGCTTTTTGTAACCATGGAAACATTTCTGGGCACTTACTGAGGACCTGGTTGCCAATAGTAATGTAACAGAGAAAATAGATACACTTCATTTAGCAGTTGCCGATGATTAAGAGGCAGAGAGACTACTTATAGTGTCATCCCAAGATAGGCTTTTTGGTTTAAAGACTCAAATCCAAAACACCACCTTCTCAGTAGAGAAGCAGCTATGACACCTTTGATATGTGATGGGAAGGAGTTCTAATTGCATTTAAAAATCATCTTTGTTTTCAGTTTTTCACCTCATGCTTTTTTTGAAGCTGTTTTTTAACCACATGTATTTGTTTCCAAGAAATATGCTCACTATTTCCTGAAATAGCCTGCTAATGGAATTAATGTGTTCCAAGCACATTGGCATATAGAACTTTAGAAACAATCTCTGAATGTACTTAAAATATAGAACAACAGGCTTTGAAATCATGGTGATATTTTACTTTTCAACCAGATTACTCTGCTAGGCTAATGTAACATGGAAGGGAAAATCCTTCAGTGTTCTTAGTTGCTGATTGATTCCAACCCTTTGCGGATTAAAGGTATTTTCTTCTGTCAGTATTATTGGGATTGCTTGTGGCAATTGAGACTAAGTGGTATCAGATAATATAATATAGCTGATTCACAAATCATACAGGCCTTATCTTTTCTACAGGATATGCTATTGCGTGTGAAATGTTGCATTCCACCTTTCCTTCCTTTGCAGTACTGGAACTTTGCTTTTCCATTGCATAAATGCTTTCTTGAAAGTAAGACTATGCCTAGTTAAATTTATCTTCATTTGTTAGTCCTTCATTTGATAGTATTTGCCATCATGTTCCTTGGTTATCCAGAACTGTCCAGGGAAAAAGTTTTAATATTCTGTGACTGCTCCAGAATCTGTTTTCTAAAAGCTTTATAAAGTTAATTTTCTTGATGTATTGATTTACATGTTTTAGCAAAGGTAGATAGATATTAATGAACATGTTAGCAACTGACATACAGTTTTCAAAGTCTTGACGTTTAAGGTGAGAAGATGATTATTCCCATTGTTACTTATTTTGCAGTTTTGTGTCATTTTTGGAGGAAATTTCAGGCATATAAGAAAATCCTATGTGGATAGAAGTTAGAATATGTAAGATACAAATGATCAGATGATTCAATCCTTACTTTGACTTATGGATGTTGTTATGATAGAATACTGGAACATTTTGAAGGACAGATTCAAAATAAGAAAATTAAGTCCTTTTTTTTCTATTCTTAACATAATTAGGAATGGATTAGAGGAATTAGAGGCAAGTTATCCTCCAGATAAGCTTAAATCCCATTTTAACAATTCTCAAGGAATAAAAAAATTTTCTTTATTAGTGGAATCACTTGATATATATTTTTTAAAAGCTCAGAAGTTTTCCTTGTCCTGTAAAAATAGGAGCAGGGATATCTTAAAAAAGATATTACTTTTTTAAGTAAAAAAAACAATTACTCAGCCTAAAGGGGAAGAAACCAGAGCTACACAGGAAGTACAAACTTAATAAGATCTTTTCTCATTTATCTTATTTCTTCTTCCTGAGGAAGATTCTTACCTGTGTGTTTGTGTGTTGTTTATTTATTTATTTATAAAAATATCATGGAGATATTATCCTCTTCTTCCCTCCTCTATTCTTTTTTCTTTGATAAATCTCCTTTCTTTCTTCGCTGGCACCCTCTTCCCATACCTGCCCCTGAGGAGAGCGAGTCTTGTTTCTGAAAAGGAGCCTTATAGTGGGAAGAGTTTCTGAAATGTGATTTTAAGCTCCTCTTTTCTTTGAACTCATGTTAATTATCCTAAGGACTGGCCTAGGTCATTGCTAATGGAGTTCTTAGTGCCCTTTATATTTCCTAGTTTTTAAGTTTATGAAACATTTTTAAAACAGAAAAACATAGAGTAATATAACAAAGAGTCACAGATCACCACTTTGCCAAATCTTAACATTTTGTCGTATTTCAGATTTATTTTAAAGAAGCCAACCAGGACAAAGGGAATTGAAATACCCTGAGAAGCCCTTTTTCTTTTCTTTCTTTTCTGTACTCACTGGGGTAAAACAAATCTAAATTTGGAAATTATGATTCCCATTGTGTTTCTGTTTTTTTTTTTTTTTTTTTTTTTTGCTGCAAGCATATGTATCTGTGAACTACATATAACGTAATTTTGCATGTTTTAAAACTTTATACAAGTGATGTAATGCTAAACATATTATTTTGCAATTTTTTCCCTTCCCTCTGAATGTTATGTTTTTGAGTTATGCAGATACACGTAGATTTGTTTTAGTTTTACTGCTACATGGTAGTCAACTGTATTAATATACCATTTTTCCATCCCTCAGTTGATGAACATTTAGTTTATTTCTACACTTTCACTATTAAAAATAATTCTGCAATACAAATATCTCTTTGAGCACATATACTGGAGTTTATTTAGATGGTATGTGTGAAGAGACAGTCCTATTCCACACCTCTTTCTTAAACTAGGTAGTTTCTTTCCTGGTCAAGGTCCCTTGAATGAATTTCCTTCCCTTCCCCTGCTTTATCTTTAGGTGGTTCAAATTGGTTTCTTTTCCCCGTCACCAAGAGAGTCATAGTCAATAGTGAACTTAAGGCATTGAAAGAATCTAAGTATTAGAAGTTGTCTGTGTGTTTAATAGCAAGTTTAAATAATGAATAAATGAGAACATGGGCAGTGATTCCAAATCTTAGGAGGGTTACAGGCTCCTTTGAAACTTTTATGAAAGTTACAAACTCACTTGTCCAGAAAGATACATCATGACATATCAAAAAAATTTATAATGACATTTTATGGGTTCATGGAACTCCTGAATTTCATGTGTGTTACTCCAGATTAAAGTCAACCAAGTTTACAAGAGGAAACTAGTAATAATACAGTCAGGAGTTAATCATTGTACCATTCATTTTCAATTTGGCTTTTCTAAGAAGATAAAATTGGAGAAATGCGTTGGAATCTGTGCTGGTTCTCAAACTACTGTCAGCTCAAATCCGTTCTTCTAGATTCTGCTTTGGATGTTGGGTTTAGAATTCTGCAAATTACAGTTCTCCTGTGGTGGCGGATCATCGGATTCTCCTAGGTTCTCCTATGCCCAAAAGAGCAGTAAAAAGACACTGAAAGATGGGAGGAGATGAGAAGGGACTTACTGATTTCTGTTTTACTCACTGTTCCTATTAGGGGTACTCCAGCACAGCCCTTCACTCTGCTATCAGCAGTTTGGGTTCTCATCTGTAACTTCTTTCAGTGTTCCAGAACCAGCCTCATTCCAGCCCACTCGGAGGAACAGCACGCGTCAGACAGTTTTTCCTCCTCAGATGCCTGAGCCCAATTCTGTGGCGGCTGATTTCTGATAATTTGACTGCTTCCCTTTGGTTCCTTAGCCCTAGGGGTGGTAGCTGCTTCATGCAGTTGTAATCTCTGGCCTATTTCCCTATTCTTCTTCCTATTCATTTGACATCCAATACCTGTGAAACCAATTTCCTGTATTAAATAAATTGCCTCTGTTGATAATTTCTGCTTCCCTGAAATTTGACCAGTAGTATAATGAAAGTATTATCAAAGCATTTGTATAGATCTTAAAATAGTCTATGTTAATTGCACAAGACCTAGATTCTGCAGGTAAACTGCGACTTTCTGGAAATTATAGGTAACTGATGAAGCAGACATCTATGTCTTACCCATATCTGATATTCACCAGCCAAACAAATAAATATAACATGTCAGGTGAGGAAAAGTGCCATGTAGAAAAATAAAGCAGGATAAAGGGATACAAATTAATTGGATGAATGCTACCTTAATAGGGTGGTCCTATATTTTATAGGATGATCTCTCTGAGAAGGCAGCATGTAAACAGAGACCTGAATGAAGTGAAGGTGAGAGCTGTGCAAATATTTGAGGGAAGGACATTCTGGGTATAGGGAAAAATAAGTGGACATGCCCTGGGGTGGGGTGAGGAGTGTTTTGGTGTTTGATTGATTCACTTTGCCCGTGCTTACTAGCATCTGGTCCTTGGTAATGCCATCCAGTTGTTACTCTGGAATTTCTGCTATCCTAGAAATTTCCTAATATTTAATACATTTTTACTAAAGAATGTCAGGTATAGGATCATCACAAGAGACATTGTTGTTCATGGAAAGACTTTGAGAACTTTTATATTATTTCAAACATTGTTTTTTTTTGCGGGGGTGGGGGGCAGGGATAAACAAAGTTGAAACATCAAGCAGTATCTTCTTCAGCTGTAATATCAGAGCCTATTTCAAAACCAAAACAAGAACTTTAGGTTCTTCTGGGACTACTTACTTTTTATTCTGTTTTGATCTCACAAAAAGTAGCCACTGCAAAACCTATGTGCAGAAAGTTAAAAAACTGTTCTTCAGCATTTAAATGCATATTGACCAGCAGTTACTTCTGTTGGAGTCTGCTAAATCAGTTTGTACATGAACCACGATTTCTTACCCTTAATATTTCCCTTTGCAAAGTTGGATTTATTCTTAGCCGTAAAGCGATATAGAGGCAATATTGCTTACGTCCCAGGAACCACACTATTTACACAACTGAACTAAAGTCAAATTAGGAATTTCTTGGCTTCTTATGAGCAAAGATAAAGGCGTGAGCTCAAGTAATGGATGAATCTGGGAGTAAATCTGGTTTCATGGGGAATTCTATCTAGAAGTGCAAATGTTATCTTTAGGACCTGGTTTCTCCCCTTCATCCCCAGTTTCTAATCTCTACTTCCATTTGGGCTGGCTCCATTCTCAAGCTCCATGCATAGCCAGATGGTTGCCAGAACCTCCCGGTTTATATCCTCCTAGGTTATAATCCAGTGAGAAAAACAAAAAAACACTACTTTCTGGCAATAAGAAGAAAATGCTGGAATTAGCACTAATTGGCTTGATTTGTGTGGCTTGACTTGAATTATGTGATGAGCTTTAGCAATCACTGAAGCCAGGGAAATGTGATGTTCTGATTGGCCAGGTCTAAGTCAGCTGCTGCTTCTGGTGTTTGGGGTAGAGAGCTTTTCCAGAAATGACCTGAGAGTGGAGGAAAGGTGATTTACTGGAGAAAATGAAGGTTCCAGAAGTGGAAAGAATAGATACTGGGTGTCAAAAAACCCCACAGCTCTATTAGAGGAGTCAATGCCATTCATAGACCTCTCCACTGCTTTTACATTGAATGCTGGTTACAAGCCTGTTTCAAGGAAAAGCCTAGATTTCTTGTGTCACCACATATGCCATATATCACCATGGGACCCCAAACACCTACTTCTCAGTGCTTATGGACACATGTCTCCCACAAGTCAGGGAACACTATATGTATGTATATATACACACATATGTGTGTGTGTGTATATATATAAATAAAAAGTATATATACATATATATATATATTTTTTGATGCCATGCATCATTTGTCACTGCTGATTTAGATCATGGCTTTTCTCCTGCATGTTAAAAAAGATCTCTCTAATGCACCTTTTTAGAATGGTGTAACCATATAGGATCTGTATTAGTTATCTATTCATGCATAACATATTACTACACATTTAGTGGCTTAAAACAACACACATTTATTTATGTCACAGTGTCTATGGATTAGGAGTCCAGGCATATGTTAGCTGAATCCTTTGCTTAGGGTCTCCCATGGCTATAGTCAAAGTGTCAGCTGGGCTGCATCCTCATCTGGAAGTTTGACTGGGGAAAAGTCCACACTTCTAAGCTCTCTCAGGTTGATGGCAGAATTGATTTCTTTGTAGTTGTAGGACAGAGGGCCCCAGCTTCTTACTGGCTGTTAGTTGGAGGCCACCCTCAACTGCTGGAGGCTTCCTGAGGTCCCAGAGGCTACCTTGCCACATAGGCTTCCCCAACATGTCTGCTTACTTCATCAAGCTAGAGTCTGATAGCAAAAGGAATCTCATGTAATGTAATTGTGGTGTGACATCTTATCACCTCTGCTATATTCTGCTGGTTGGAAGCACAAGTGCCATCAACACTGAAGGGGGAGGGGCACCAAAGGCATGGACACTAGAAAGTGGGGCTCGGGGGGACTACTTTAGCATCTTCTTACCACAGGATTCTATATTGTCCATTTAAATAAATAGAGAAATTGCACAAAAGGTGGGAGCTACTTACATGCCTTCATATGAGTTATTTACTCTTATAGATTTTTTTTTAAGTGAGGAAATTATATTTTTGTCTTCAAAGGCAACTTTTACTTTACCTTGGCTATTCTGCAAATGGTGCATCCAGGAATTGTTCTTAAGATGATTTTGGTTATAAGCTAAATCCATATATTTGAATCGATTTTGAAATTATAAAGATAGTAAAAGGAATGCAGACTGTAGGAAAACTCACACTAGCATGAGCTTTCTCACGGAAAGTGCCTAAGACAAGAGACTTGCCAAGAATCCTTGTTGATTTTATAGATCACTTCAGGTGACGAACTTCTCAATTGCAAATGTTAGCAATAATATATAGAGAGTGACAACCTTAACTATGTAGTAGTTAACTATGTAGTAACCTTAACTTATGGTAGACATTTTACATACATTATATTATTTAATCATCATCGAAATGTTATGAGGTGTATCCAGAGTGGTGGTAGATTCTTATTCCTATTTTTAAATAAAAGGTAATCATTTTAGGGATGTTAAGTAGCTTGTTTGGTGTCACTATCTGGTAAAGAAGCTGGGTTTTCAAGCCACATGTGTCTGACTCAAAACATCAAGACATTCTCCTCATGGTGGTGGTTGTCCCAAAGTGGGTTGAAGTGCCCCCACTTCCATCCCATGCCTTTGCTACAAGAAATTCAGCTCAACAGCATTTACTGGCAATGAAAAAATTCCTGGGCGTTATGGTTTCTGAGAGTGGACTTACACATTCCTAGGTCAGGTTTAAGGAGTTTACGGGAAAATAGGCTGTATTTGCAGTCTCTACTTCCTCCTGCCTGCTTCTTCATTCACTGTGATTTGGCTTCTATTCTATTACTCCCATGGGCATGTTTTTTTTGTTTGGATTGCCATGACCTCCTGAATGGTTTAGTCACAAAATCAGTCTTCCTCTCCGCTTCCTTCAACTTTACTTGACTGATTTTGACAGTTAAAATTGTTGACTATTCGGCCATGTGTGGTGGCTCATGCCTGTAATCCCAGCACATTGGGAGACCGAGGTGGGCAGATCACAAGGTCAGGCGTTCAAGACCAGCCTGGCCAATATGGTGAAACCCCATCTCTACAAAAAATAAAAAAATTAGCCAGGTATAGTGGCGGGCACCTGTAGTCCTAGCTACTCGAGAGGCTGAGGCAGAAGAATTGCTTGAACCTGGGAGGTGGAGGTTGCAGTGAGCCGAGATTGTGCCACTGCACTCCAGCCTGGGCAACAGAGTGAGATTTCATCTCAAAAAAAAAAAAAAATTGTTGACTATGCCCCCCATGAAATTCATTCCTCACCTGGGTTCTGGACTCCACTTGTTCCTGGTTTTCTCCCTGCCACACCTAGTCATTCATTTTCATTCACCTTCCTCTGCCTGTCCCTTAAATATTTGGTTCCCTCTTATGCATCCTTCCATGACTTCCATGACAAATCTTCATCATGAGTCTGGACCTCTTTCAAACCATGGAGTCATAGATCCAGCTGCCTTCACGTGGATGACAGATATCACATTCATGTTTAAAAATATAACTAATCATCTTCCTTTCTTATTTCTGTTATGGAAATCCTGTTATCAAAGTAAGATACAAGTCCTTCTCAATCTCTTATCCTTCATAGCTCCCCTACCTTGCCTATATTTTGTTCAGTACATACCAAATCCTATTGATTATGTCTCTGCTACTTATCTTGTATCTGTCCAACTCCTCCCTACCCCTACTACCTTAATTCAAGATATGCATCCTCTTCTGCTTGGCCTATGCCAATAATGTCCAGGGTGTAATGGCATAGTCTCAGCTCACTGCAACCTCTGCCTCCCGGGTTCAAGCAATTCTCTTGCCTCAGCCTCCTAAGTAGCTGGGATTATGGGCACCCACCACCATGCCCCACTAATATTTGTATTTTTAGTAGAGACGGGGCTTCACCATGTTGGCCAGCCTGGACTCGAACTCCTGACCTCAGGTGATCCGCCCGCATTGGCTTCCCAAAGGGCTGAGATTACAGGCATGAGCCACCGCGCCTGGCTGGTTTCTCTATTTTTATGTTATTTCCATCTTTTATTCATTCTTGAGTTTCCCCGTCAGAATGTTCATTTTAAACTCTGCATCAGATTTCATATTTTCTTATACAAAAAGCCCTCCAGTACAATTACTTTGAAAGATACATAACCTTCAATTATTTACATCTACTGTCTTCTAGCATCCTGAAATACTAAGTACACTTCATACCTAAAACTTTTGGTTTCATCTCCCCCAACCTTGTGCCTTCCTTGCGAAAACTGTTCATCTCTCAAGAGTCATCTCAAGCAGCATTTTCTCTAAGGAGCCTTCCTTGTCTTCTTTCTCCAGCTTCTGTCACATTCTGCACATTCCTTCTCCCTGCCTTTTTCTGGCAGTTAGCTGCTTCCTCTGCTATGTTGCAATAGCATGTTACATTTCTCAGTAATATAGATTTTATATTGTATCTAAATTTTTTTATGGGTATACCCACTCAAATCTGTAGATTCTTTCAGGGGTTTGTGCTTTTAAAATAATTTTTACATTGCCAGCATTTAGCATAGCATCAGTTTCATGAATGAAAAAAAAAATGAATGACTTAATGAAGGAACATAAACCTAATCTTAGCTGTCACCACTGTATTTCATCATCTTCAGAAAAATGACCAGTGTAAATATCTACAAATACTTTTAGATTACAGATTATTAGAAGAATGCGGCCAAAGTTCTTAACATTTTTGACACGCTATCTTATGAAGACATAAGGCAAAAAGACAGCATCCTAAGATCTGCCTTGACCTTCTCCTCCCAAAATTAATGAGGACTTAAAAAACAAGTGCTGTGATCTGAAGGTTTTTGTGTCTCCTCCACAAATTCACATGTTAAATCATAGTTCCCAGCGTGATGATATCAGGAGGTGGGACCTTTGGGAAATGATCAGATCATGAAGGCAGAGCCCTCATGAATGGGATGAGTGCCCTTATAAAATAGGCCCCAGAGAGCCACCTTGCCTCCTCTACCATGTGAGGACGCAGTGAGAAAACTCTTATCTCAGAAGTTGGCCCTTATGAGACACTGAATCTGCTGACACCTTGATCTTGAACTTCCCAGCCTCCAGAACTGTGAGAAATTTCTGTTTTTCATGAGCCACTTGGTTTATGGTATTTTGTTACAAGCAGCCTGAATGAACTAAAATAAGGGAGAATAAATTGTGACTATTATTGTGTTAGCCTTCACTTTCAGTTGTTAATTGTTTCTCTGAGATATAAGGCAAGACATGTGAGTCCTTCCCCTGGGATAGTCCTGGAGCTCTGGTTGCACAGGTGTGGCTAACGTGGTATCACCGTTACCGTGAACAGCTGCGAGCGGGTCTGTTTCAGAAAACTTGTCAATAGTGAAACCATCACAGTGTCTGTTGATGTGTTCTGGCAGCACCTCCTGAGCATGCTCCAGGAACAAAAGATCAAGGGAGCAGTAACTCTTCTTTGGTACTCCAGCTGTGGAAATGAAGTCATGATGTTTCAGTTTCCATGGCGCAGCTCCAAGTCATTTTCACGAGAGGTGTCCTCCTGTTAAAAGATTTTTTAGCAAAGATGAGAGAGATGTTATACATACCAGCGAGGAACTATCGTTCAATATTAGTGCTGAAGAACATTTAATAAGGTCATCGTCATTTAAGACTTTGAAATAATTCAAGTACATTTTTGCTTTCAAGTATGGCACTGATTATAATGGGATTCTTGTCAAATTATAAGTATTTGACCCCTAAATATGTTTTTGTAGCTGCTATGATTTTATCTATGTTAATTTGGTGTCACTATTTCTGATGTACATATTTGAGCTCTCCTGCTAAACTGTGGACTCTTTAGAACAGGGACCACGTATTATTACTCATCCCTGTATCCCATCACCACTGTGTTTAGTACTGTGACTTTCCTGTGCTAGATTCATAATAAATATTTCACAACTTAAGTTAGGGGGAAGGTTAAATTTTGCTGAGATTCTGTCATAACTTTGTCAGGCAAAGTAGAAGACTTGAGGAGGACATGCCCAAAGAATCTTTGTGGCGTGCTCTTTTGGGTTGCTCTGTTTTAAGGAATTTTTGAATTGGGGGGGATTTAAAAAAAGAAAATTTGTGAAAACTGATATTCATCAAATACTGGTTTTATTAATAATTCTTTAGAGATCCAAAGTTTCATTGTTGGTGTAGGAAATAAATGCTTCCTCCTACTTACCTGGTCACTTTCTCTTAGTCTCCTTTGCTTGATCTCTAATGCCACCCTGACTTCTAAGTGTTACCGTGATCTGGGGCTCAGCCTTAGGACTGGTCTCTCTTTCCAATATCATCACATCCTAATCTCATTCACATGCTGACAAGTCTGTAAACTATGCTTGAATTATCCAAGCGTATACTTGCAACTCTGCTTGGATGTCTAACAGATATCTCAAACTTAGTGTATCCAAATCTGAATTTCTGACCTCCTCTCAAAATCCTGCACTTTCCTCAATTATGCTTATCTCTATATAGCAACTTCATTCTTCTAGTTTCTCAGGTTAAAAATCTTGGAGTTGTTCATACTTCTCCCTTTTATTCATGCATGTAATCCATCAGCAACTCTGGATGGCTCTACCATAACAATATATCTAAACTCAGGCTGCGTCTTCCCACCATCACTGCTATCATGGTGCTTTAAGCAACCATTATTCTCAGTGTGTGTGTGTGTGTGTGTTTGAAATGGGGTCTTGTGCTGTCACCCAGGCTGGAGTGCAGTGGCGTGATCGTAGCTCATGGTAGACTTGAGCTCCTGTGTTCAGGCGATCCTCTGACCTCAGTCTCCTGAGTAGCTAGGACTACAGGTGCACACCATGACACCCGGCTAATTTTTTTCATTTGTTTGTAGAGACGGTGTCTCACTATGTTGCCCAGGCTAGTCTTGAATTCCTGGCCTGAAGCAATCCTCTGGCTTCAACTTCTCAAAGTGCTGGGATTGTAGGCATGAGCCACCTCGTCCTGTGTTACTGAACTTACCTCCCAATTGATTTCTCTGTATCCACCTCTCCCTCTCATGTGGTCTGTTTTCGACATAGCGCATTCCTTTTAAACTTATGTCAAAGCATGTCATTCCTTTGCTGTCAATAATTTCCAAAGCATTTAGAGTAAAAGCCAGAGCCCCTGTAGTGGCTATAAGGTCCTGTGTCATCTAGCTCTGTTGCCTCTCTGACCTCATTCTGTTCCTTTCTCTTTGTTCACTCTGCTTTAGCAACTCTGGTCCCCTTGGGTCTTTCTCCTCCTCCTCCTCCTCCTCCTCCTCCTCCTCCTCCTCCTCCTTCTCCTTCTCCTTCTCCATCTTCTTTTTTGAGACTAAGTCTCGCTCTTGTCACCCAGGCTGGAGTGCAATGGCACAATCTCAGCTCACTGCAACCTCTGCCTCCCAGGATCAAGCGATTCTCCTGCCTCTACCTTCCAAGTAACTGGGATTATAGGCATCTGCCAGCACGCCTGGCTAATTTTTTTGTATTTTTAGTAGACAGGGTTTCACCATGTTGGCCAGGCTGGTCTCGAACCCCTGACCTCAGGTGGTCTGCCCACCTCAGCCTCCCAAAGTGCTGGGATTACAGGTATGAGCCATTGTGCCCGATCTACCTTGGGTCTTCTTCTAAAATGCTAGTTATACTTTTGCACTAGCTGTTTCCCCTGTCTGGAACACCCAAACTCCACATCTCCCCAGGGCTGGATTACTCACTTCTATCAGGTCTTTGCTCCAATGTGGCCCCCTCAGAGGTCTCCCTGACTACATGAACGTAAACGGTACCTCCCTCCACTCTCCACCTGTCCCCATCCCCTTTCCATGCCTTATGTTTCACTCTATGGTACTTCTTACTATTGGACCTGTTTTACTTCTTTCTTTGTTTCCAAGAGGGCAGGCGTTTCCATCCACCTCTTTCACTGGTGTTACCCCTGCATCTGCGCTTGCCTTATGGTGGTAACAAATCTTTGTTGAATAAATGAAAGAATACTTTTAAAAATTTGGTGTACTCTGTTTCCAAATAGTTCATTGTGACAGCATCACAAATTAAGTGACTGAATTTGCTGTGAGACATTTTTAGTTTTGTAATCAGTGGAATTATAAGCTATTGACATGTAAGGAAAAGTGAAGTTTTTCTTCACTTCACAATGCCTTAGAAAGAAGTAGGCCAAAACTTGAACAGAAGGAACAACACTGTAGTAATACAAAAGATTTGATTTTTAACCTTAAAGTTTAGCAGATTATCTAGCAGAATCAGAATGTGCCTGTTTCTTAAAAGAATTGGGGAATGTGGAACTAAACACAGAAATGAAGATATTTGATATGTTTTTTTCATGAAATGAGGCAGTCCCTTTTTTTTTTTTTGAGACGGAGTCTCCCTCTGTCGCCCGGGCTGGAGTGCAGTGGCCGGACCTCAGCTCACTGCAAGCTCCGCCTCCCGGGTTCACGCCATTCTCCTGCCTCAGCCTCCCGAGTAGCTGGGACTACAGGCGCCCACCACCTCGCCCGGCTAGTTTTTTGTATTTTTTAGTAGAGACGGGGTTTCACCGTGTTAGCCAGGATGGTCTCGATCTCCTGATCTCGTAATCCGCCCGTCTTGGCCTCCCAAAGTGCTGGGATTACAGGCTTGAGCTACCGCGCCCGGCCAAGCAGTCCCATTTTTTAACTTACCACACTGAGCATGTGTGTGAAGACCCTGGTTTTTGGAGCCATCTGGGTTCAAATGCTGATGCTGCTACTTTCTTGCTGTATACCTGTGGGAACAAGTAGAGGCTCTCTTTTCTCATCTGAAACGCGAGGATAATGGTATCTAGTTAAATGTGAGAACCTATGCAAACCTAGGCACAGAATTAGGATGAAACAAGCACATTTTCTTTTTTCACAAATTGCTGTACTTTTTTGTTTTTTCTGTCTTTATGGTCTTTGGAAATGTGAAGTTTAGCCTAGAATCAAAGGAGATGCTTCCAGGTGTTTGCGTCTTCGTGGGATACATTTGCAAACACAGTGAATTCTCTTTTGCCAGCCAGCTATGTTATCAGACAATAGGCAGAGTGTAATCTAAGTCATGGGAAGTCCCTGTTCCACTCTATGAGGCGTGATTGCAGTGGAGCGGGCACTAGCCCCTTTTCCTGGGGCTCCTGTGAAGACGAACTGTCCACTACATCATTTAAAAGCGCCTGACACCTGATTCTAAATGGTGGCCTGACCACAATCCTGTCACATACTAGCAATGCTGCCAGAAGGCTTGGAGATAGGCGGTAGTCAGAATTAGTCAAGGGAATTGTTCTTTTTTTAATTTTTAAATAAAGAAATCCTTTCAGGTTTTTTTCTAACTTACTAGTTAGAGATTTAAATTCATGAAGGAATTTGATTTTATCTGGGTCACTTCATAAATCACATGTAGTGGTTCCTGAAGAAATTTGCCTGACAATCTTGTTGGAGTTCTCATGTTGAATTCTGATCCCTTATTTTGTGATACGTTATTTCAGTGGAATGGAAAGAACTTTAGTGATTCCAAAATGTTTAAAAGCCTCAATTATTTTATTTTCTTAAAGAATTTTTTCACCTCCTCAATAGTAAAAGTACATTAACTTGCCACCTCACTCAAGTTTACTACTGTTTGTGTATATGTCTTATATGATATAATATAATATAATATAATATAATGTAATATATAATAAAATCATCCTTGTCACCTAATTTTAGGAAAGCAGATGTGATCCTACCACATATACCTCTCTCCCTCCCTCTTTCTATCTCTTTCTTTCTCCATTTTTATTCTTTCATAGATCTTTAGGATAATTCCTAAAGTTACCCATACATTTGCCTAGGAAATATTGAATTGAATTTGGAGGGCTCAGTTTCAAAGTTTTCCACATTTTCCAAGGGAGGAGGGGGACAAAAGGTAATGGAGATTCCCTTTCAACTCTCAAAAAAGTGTCCGTGTTTTCATTTCCCTCTTTCCAATTCGTTTTCACCAGCCAGCAGTGGGCTCTTTCCACCTGGTCCTGACTTTGATTAAACTCAGGGAATCTCGGCAAAGCTTAGCTAAAATTCCTGGTGGGCACCAGGAGCCTCCTAGGATCAAGCTGGAGATTTCTAAGTGAGCATGACCACTGTGATGGTGGGGGCACTCCATGTCCCCAGTGTTGGCACACACCACCTGTGCTGCTTGGCAGTGACCATGGGCAAGCTCCATGCAGCCACATGGCTTCTCAGGATGCAGGTGGCTTGAGAAAGAGCAAAGTTGTGAAGGTTCACACTCATAAGTGGTGACATTTTATTCTTTCTTGGAGTGTGAACTGTTTCTGATTTTTAAAAAACCTGTGTACCTGCTCTCCACGTAGGTGCCCTGCTCATGGTTTTATTCTGTGTTGGAAATTTTCTTCTTAATTCCTCTCCTAAAAACTCATCTTGTATTATAATAATGATTAAGGCTTTTTGTGATGTTTTACAAATATTTTTCCAAATATGCTTTTATAGAGTGTGAGTTGATCATTTTGAGGGGATGATTTTTCCATTGCTTTTATGGTCACAATCACTCCAGAAGGCAAGAGTAAAGTCCAAAATCAATTTTATTGCATTTTCTAAGGCATTGCTTTGAATGTACTTAGTTGGCAGAATGGAGTGGTGGTCTCTGTTGTTCTGGTGCAAGTTTGGTCTTAGGTAGGTGTTACCTCCTTGGCTCTCATGGGTGTGGCCTTCTCATTAATCCTGCCTCTTTCTCAGATGTAGGAGACATCTGATGACCTGGGCCCAGGCTCTATTCCTGCCACCCTACAGTATTAGAGGTAGAAGTTATTTGTTGTTGTTGTTGTTGTTTTATCCTGTTCTCTTTCCCTACTTGCAGAGGTCTTCAACTGTGCCTAAAAGCCAACAGGATTTTCTGTCCTTCCCCCAGTGGCTTAAGTCTATTGTTTCCTAGGAAAAGTGGAAAAGAATCTGTGTGGATTTAGTACTGTTTTCCACAGTGCCTGCTGTTTCCCTCTACCAAGGATGGACTAAAAGGGAGGCTTTCTCTAGTCTCTCCCTCAGCCCCCAGTCTTTCTCATTAGCATCCAGTGAAGGTGGTTGAGAAGAATCTGTGAGTGGGTGTAGATTTCTATTTTGTCTGCAGCTCCTGGAAGTTTTGTGCTCTCATGCTAACTCATACTTGGTCTTTAGCAGTCTGTTAAAACTTTTAGTTGAAATTCTTCCTAATGGCTTGTCAGGGGTCCAGTGTCTGTCTCAGGTAAGCGAATTCTAGTATCTTGTCTCCCTTTGGAGGCTCCTGTCTTTTCTTAGATTTTGGGTTATTTTGGTTGCCCTAAAAGCTAAGTGCTCTCTAATGGATTCAATAAAAGTTATAGTTTTGCAAATCTTTTCTTTTTCTTTTTTTAAGGAGTGGGAGATAATCTTTTCCAATGGGAAGAATATTATAATTCTTGTTAGTCAGTATTTTATACCTACCTACACGTGTACTCAATCTTCCCTTCTACATTTCCATAATTCCATATGAGACTGTTTTCTGTTAGCTTCAAAAATTCCATTTAATACTTCTCATAGTGCCAGTCTGCTGGTTATGAATTTCTTAGCATGTATGTGTTTGAAATATATTTTCCTTTATTTTTGAATAAAATTCTGAATTGCTAGTTCTTTTTTTATTTCAGCACTTTAAATACACAATTGCATTGTCTTCCAGGTTTGAAATTTTTTGTTGAATATTTAGACCTCAGTCTTATTGTTATTCTTTTGAAACTAATATGCTGTTCTGCACTGGCTGTTTCTTCAAGTTCTCTTTGTTTTCATAAGCAGTTTTACCATGATGTATTTAGGTGTGGTCTGCTTTTTATTTATCTTGATTTCGTGTTTGATGTTTCATCCATTTTGGAGAATTTTTGGCCCCTATTTCTTCAGACATTGCTTCTGCCACATTTTCTTTTCTCCTTCTAGAATTTCTATTACACACACACATACACATACACACATGCACACACACATATATTTATATATGTCATACACTATTTGTGCTTTTTTTATTATCTGGTTTTTAAAAATGTACTTCCGTGTAGGCATTTTCAGTTTACTTATCTTCTGCTTTGCTTTATCTGATCTGCTCTTGGGTTCATCAATTGGATTCTTTCACTTAGGAATAATTGTGTGCTCATTGGCTATGATACTGCCACTGTGCAAAGCTATGAATTGGATTCTTAATTTTAGTTATAGAATACTTTTAAGTTCTAGATTTTCCATTTGAGTCCCCTTATAAACAGATTCTACATCTCTATTTAAATATTCATACTTAAAAAATTTTTTTTTTTTTTTTTTTTTTTTGAGACGGAGTCTCACTCTGTCGCCCAGGCTGGACTGCAGTGGCCGGATCTCAGCTCACTGCAAGCTCCGCCTCCCGGGTTCACGCCATTCTCCTGCCTCAGCCTCCCGAGTAGCTGGGACTACAGGCAGCCGCCACCTCGCCCGGCTAGTTTTTTTTTTGTATTTTTTAGTAGAGACGGGGTTTCACCATGTTAGCCAGGATGGTCTCGATCTCCTGACCTCGTGATCCGCCCGTCTCGGCCTCCCAAAGTGCTGGGATTACAGGCTTGAGCCACCGCGCCCGGCCTTAAAAAATTTTTAAAACATATGAATCTTAATTTTAAAGTCCTTGTCTGATAACTTCATTGTTAGAATCACTTGTGGTTCTATTTCTCTTGACTGATTTTCTCTTTGGTTTTATGTCATTTGGTACTGTTTTCTCAGTAAGCCCAGTCATTTGGACTTTTTGCCAAACATTGTGGCTCAAAAATTGTTGACGCTCTTGATGATTTTTTTCTTCTTCTAAAAAAAGCTGTTTTTTTTTTTTTTTTTTTTTTTTTTTCTGCTGGCTGGGAGCTGGAATACCAGTGGATTACTTCTTTCAAGGGCTTATTTTAGGCTTTGTTTGGGTAGGTTTATTGCAGTTTTACCTTTATTCTTAGAGATGGCTCTTCTTACTAACCTGCAGTGCCTCAGAGATCTCAATGAAAGTCCAAGTATTTATCAAGTGTACTTCACCTTAGTAGAATTTGACCTCCAATCTCTGACTTCTCCCAAACATGCCGGTGATAAATTCTCTACTTAACTGTTTAGTTTCCCAGTTGCCAGCTTAGAAATTGGCCAACAACTTGGGGGAAATTTTTACTCAGATTTTTGGGTTCACTCTTCTGTGCTTACCTACTCCCAGGAATTTTGCCCCAACTGCTTTGGCCGATTTTACCTTTTTCTCTTCATCTCCAGTTCCCCATGCTGGGATTTTGAACAATGGTCCCAAGGAAATAGTTGAGGTGAATGTGTAGTTTACCTTCCATGCTTTTCTTCTCTCAAGGATCATAGATTCTTAAGTCCTACCTGTGTCAGTTGTTCTTGAAGAGCTTCAAAATTTTGTTCAAACAATTGTGTGTATTTTTTCTTGCAGCTTTTATAGGTGGCTTTTGTGGGATAGTTATTCTGATAAAAGGTATTCCATCCTTAGTTTTGTTTTTTTTTCCGAGACGGAGTCTCGCTCTGTCGCCCAGGCTGGAGTGCGGTGTTGCGATCATCCTTAGTTTTATAATCGTGTAGTCTTTCTACCTTGCAAAGCGTGTCTTGTATGTCTTGTTTATCTTATCTTCAACCAAACATTCATACTGTATTCTTTTTCAAACATGTACTAGTGTTGGCTGTTTGGTTCTAAAGTTTATATGTGAAAATGTTTTATCAATTTCCCATAAAAACCTTATTGTGTTAATCTTATATAAAAAGTAGAGGAAGAAATGATGTCTTTAAAATATGCCTTTCCACTTAGGAATGTGGAATATTTTCTGAAATTTTTCCTGTTACCCTTTTATAAATACTAGTAAAGCAGCTCAAATATGAACAATATCTTTTTGGTCATAATAATATAAACAGCAACTGTTGACTTAATGAAAAATGTTGTATATAATATTTGGACAGAGGAGGAAGAGAATGGAAGTAGTGCAAAATAGCTAGAGTTTCATCCACCACAGGAATTCTATAATGTCCAGACTTGATAAGTGAAAATTAGTAGTGTAAATATACTTAGAAAAATGAAGGTAAATACCAGAAGAATCAGCTCTAAGAGTTTAAAGTGTTGGCCTCAGAGGAGCAAAATTGAGAGGTGGGCCAAAGATTGCTATTTTTTAATACTGATTACTACTCTTTGATTTGAGAAAAGTGATGTATGTGTATTATCCTTAAAATAAAATTATGGAAAACAGATAGCTTTTTGATTAATAGACTTTTTGGAGCAGTTTTAAGTTCCCAGTAAAATTGATGAGAAAGTACATAGTTCCCAAATAACCTGTGCTCCCCCTTTTCCCCCTACTATCATTCTCCTTCACCAGAGTGGTAGATTTATTACAATCAGTAAACCTGCTCTGAAACATCATTATCACCCAAAGTCTAGAGTTTATATTAGGGTTCACTCTTGGTGTTGTATGTTCTATGATTTTTGACAAGTATATAATAATATGCATCTACCATTATAGCATCATGCATAATATTTTCACTGCTTTAAAAAATCTTCTGTGCCCTGCTTATTCATAACTCCTTCCTCACTAACCCCAGGCAATCACTGATCATTTTACTGTTTCTATAATTTTGTCTTTACCAGAATATTATATAGTTGGACTCATATAGTATATAGGTGTTCACATTGGCTTCTTTCACCTAGTAATAGGTATTTAAGATTTCTCCATATCTTTTGATGGCTTGAGAGCTCATTTCTTTTCAGGGCTGTATAATATTCCATTATCTAGATGTACCAGTTAATGTATCCATTCACCTACTGAAGGACATCTTGGTTGCTTCTAATTTTGGCGATTACAAATAAAGCTGCTATAAATATCCATGTACAGGTTTTTGTGTGGATGTGTTTTCAATTCTTTTGGACAAACACACAATTGTTGTATCATATATAGTAAAATGTTAGTTTTGTAAGAGACTGCCAAACTATCTTCCAAAGTGGTTGTACTCCCTCCAGCATTTTGCTATTCCCTCCAGCAATGAATGAAAGTTCCTGTTGCTTCACATCTCTGCCAGCATTTACCATTTCTAATAAGTATATAGTGGTATCTTATTGGTGTTTTAATTTGCAGCTCCTGAATGACGTATGAGGGTGAGTATATTTTCATATGCTTATTTGCCATTGGTATATATTTTCTGGTGGGGTATCTATTCAAACATTCTACCCATTTTTAATTGGGTTTTTCATTTCCTTACTGTCGAGTTTTAAGAGTTGTCTGTATACTTTGGAAAGCAATCTTTTATCAGATATATCTTTCACAGGTATTTCCTCTCAGTCTGTGGCATGTCTTATGGTTCTTTTGACAGTGTGTTTTGCAGAGCAGATGTTTTTAATTTAATGAAGTCCAATTTATTATTTGTTTCATGGATTGTGCCTTTGGTAAAATGTTTATTTTTTTGTTTTTCATTTTTTTTGTTCATTTTTATGTTATCCAGCCCCAAAACCTCAAAAATATTTCTAAGTGTTTCATTTTTGGGGTTGCTAATGTAAATGGTATTCTATTTTAAATTTCAAATTTATTGCTGGTCTATTTTAGTTTTATTGTTGGTGTATAGGAAAGCAGTTGACTTTTGTATATTAACCTTGTACTCTGCACCCTTGCCACAGTCACCTGCAAATTGTTTTTAAAGAAATAACAATAAAAATAGTTCTCAAATTAAATTTTTCTATTGGATCAAATGATATATGTTAATTACTAATATTAAACTATCATTGAATTCTTGAGGTAAACCTTATTTGGTTATTTGTGGTGATTCTCCAATTTTGCTACACTTTGCTGTCTTCATTAAAAAAATTAGGTAGCTTTTCTTTTATATACCTTATAGTAAATTATCACATGTAATGTAATGTCTGAGCCCTCAAAGTTTGGAGTAACTCTTTGTCCCTGTTTTTTGTTTGATTTGCAACCTGCCCTTTTCCTTAAGTATCACATGGATCACAATGGGTGGGGGGTATGTCTCCTATGATCCATACAATTGTCATATCAAAGTATATTTCAAACTGTGTTGCAATTACCCATTTTCTTAATCTGTTTATGTTGCTATAACTAAATACTTGAGACTGAGTAATTTATAAAGATAAGACATCTATTTCCCACAGTTCTGGAGGTTGGGATATCCAAGATCAAGGCACTGGTATCTGGTGTCTGGTGTCTGGTGAAGGCCTTCTTGCTGCATCCTCCCATGGCAGAAGGTGGAAGGGCAAGAGAGCAAGCTCACTGAGTGAGCTCACTATGTGAAGCCTCTTTTGTAAGTGTCTTAGTCCTATTCATGAAGGAGGAGCCCTCATGGCCTAATTGCCTCTTAAAGGCCCTACCTCTTAATACTACCATTTTGGCAACACCTGGATTTTGAAGGAGACACAGTCAAATCATAGCCCCCATTTTCTTTTCTCTTTCATTTGTTAGTTTCTAAGTTTTGTAGAGGCAGCAACATGTCTATCTTGGTTACTACTGTAACATCAGAGCCAGTATACAGCATAGCATGTAGAAGGTGCTCAGAGAATACATGAGAATAAATGAAGAACAGCTTCTCATTCTAGTAATTTATTGGATTTTCCTTTAAGACCAAGTATAGATACTTTGACACTTTAAAATTAGGTGTCCTTTTTGCTTTTAAGGGATGAAGTTTTATGCACCTGAAGCTGTTAGTTATATTTTTATTTTCAACGTGCAGTGGCGGGATCTCAGCTCATTGCAAGCTCCACCTCCCGGGTTCACGCCATTCTCCTACCTCAGCCTCCCGAGTAGCTGGGACTACAGGCGCGCGCCCGCCACCTCACCTGGCTAGTTTTTTGTATTTTTTAGTAGAGACGGGGCTTCACCATGTTAGCCAGGATGGTCTCGATCTCCTGACCTCGTGATCCACCCGTTTCGGCCTCCCAAAGTGCTGGGATTACAGGCTTGAGCCACCGCGCCCGGCCCCCTTTTCAACTACTTTTTTGCCTACTTGATCTTTCATAGACTTAAAAGTGTTTTTTCATGCATATCTTAAGTATTTTTATACATTTCAGTGCTGTGTGTCTCCACAAAATTGTTTATGATGCTGATGTCTTCAATGCGAATTTTGTCTTTTATCATTTGTAAAACGAACTTCTCTGTCATTTAAGGCTCTTTGCCTTAAATTTATCTTTTTCTGAAATTAGCCTTTATTTCATTAAAAATAGGTGGGAAAAGGAGAGAAAGTTCCCTGACAGCACCTTGAGCTTCTTAGTTTTCCTGTTTCCTCCCTTTAGCCTCTGTGACTGCAGTATATGGCTTCCCATCCTAATTCCGCCTTGACCATGTTACGTCTCTGATAGCCATGCTTTCCAAAATGAATGTAGATCCACTGGTACCAATGTAGGACCAAGAAAGAGAATGGCTGTAGCCATCTCAGAAGTAGAGCCCAAGAAAAGAGAGATGGAGAGGAACCTCACTTTGCGGTTGGTAGCTCTAGACCTAGGTCTGTATAAGGGCACATCGGAGGGATGGGTATAAGCAAAGCTTTTACATCCAGACAATATTCTGATTGGTTGTTACCTATGTTTCATTGACTATTTAAAAATGTTTAATGTCCTTTTCTCACTAGATTATTCCATTTTTGATACTGAAGCATGAGTTGGCTGTTCATTGTATTTCAATCCAGCCTTACATGCACCACAGTAATACTCTCAGAGGTGACATATCACTGATCACTATCCTTTGGTTCCTGCAGCACAATGACCTTGCATGTTTTATGTTATGTTGGGAGTTTCACTGTCTTTGACCTGCCCATTGAATCAGACATGGATCCCTGATTGGAAACGCATCTCAGAAGTCTCTAGTCAGCCATGTTTAATTTGAGTCTTGTGTTCTCCTTTTTTGTCTTCCCCAAGCTGCTTGAAAAGAGCCTTTTTATTTCAGAGGGAACTTTATATTTTGTGCAGGCGGTATATTTCTGAAATGTTGCTCATTTTTATTGCAGACTTCTTCACTGCTGGGGGTTGTGCCAAATGTGGGATTTGATTCTTTGGGAAAGAGAAACCTCTGAGTTTTATACACCAGAAAGTGTTATTACCCTTATCCTTCTTATCACTGAAGTCTGTGATATTCCATCTGAGGTTCTCAATATTGAGAAGATATCTTTGTGTCCTTCCTGGCCTGGCTGGGTTTTGGAAGGCAGAATTTGCTCAGTTGTGTTATGCATTATATGATGTGCTAACTAGTCATTTATGTTTGGCTTCTACCTTCAATTAATTGTCTTGCATTGGTTTGATTAGAGCCCCAAACACAGTGGGTTGTGCATTTACTAGGTTGTATTGGACAGTGTTGTGGTTGGGATGACAATGATTATAATCACTATCGCTTCCTTACTTCCATACTGCCTGCTTACTGTATGACTTCTAAGTGCTTTATGTACATTAAATCATTCAATCCTTCCAACAATTCTCTAAGTACTATTAACTCCATTTTACAAAAGAGGAAACTGAGACACAGAGCATTTAAACCCAGGATCACACAGCTCATATTTGACAGACCAAGATTTGAATATAGGCAGCCTGTCTCTTAACCACAGTGTTATGCTCTCTCTATACACAATTAACCATGAAATCACTCCGTTCGTTTAAACTTTTAGGTGAGTTGGAAAAATTTTTATATTAATTTCTGTGTTAATTATAATTGTCTAAGTAGGATTAAGATTACCTGAAAAGGCTAATTAAGGAGAACAGGTTTATGATTGAACAGGAAAAGACATTAAAATGTTATCATTCTGAAAGATTAAAGTCTTATGTTCTTCTATTATACAACTAGTGCTGAAATAAATATTTTTTTAAAAAAGTAAACCCCATACTATTTTTAATTGAGCTTAAAAGATAATTGTAAAGGAAAATTTACAATTAATTTATAACTATGAACTTGAAAGTACTGTGCATAATGACAGTACCTTGAAGTGTAATTTGGAAAAAGTAGGAGAAACTGAGTGGAATTTATCAGGTGAAATCAAAGACAAATGTGGAATGTTTTAACATTAAATTCTGGGAACTATTTCTTAAAACTGAAAGTAGCTGTCCTATCCCCTCAGTGCAAAATTCAGAATGAGGACAGAGTGGCAAGCTTTGCATAACTACTTTTCATCTGAGTGGTTCCCATAGGGCCAGCCTGAGTATCACAGTTAGGAATGAAATGGTTCTTTTTTTCCCCCCCTTTGAGACAGTGCCGCTCTGTTGTCCAGGCTGGAGTGCAGTGGCACAATCTCAGCTCTTTACAACCTCTGCCTCCCTGGTTCAAGCGATTCTTGTGCCTCAGCCTCCTGAGTAGCTGGGATTACAGGCACCCACCATCACACCTGGTTATGAAGCAGTCCCTTTGGAGCAGTCTTGGGTGAATGTGGGAGGAAAAGGAGATAGAAAGAGCACCATGTTCTTCCAATGCTTGAGGCAGCCATGCTTGAGGCAGCCATGCTTCATGCTGGGAACAGGCGTTGGGCTTTTCCACTGCACCTGCGTGAGCAAATAGCGGTGCCCACTGGTGGTTTTCTCTTGATTGTGAAGATTCTTGATGAGTGTATGGAGATCATGTGGAACTCTAAAAATGATATGTTACACTTCCTTTCGGGAGTTCTATTCCCAGAATAGCACGGTTCTTTGAAATCCTCATTTAAATGAGCTTCATGATTTGTGAAAGGTGAGAATGCACACACCTGCTTTGCAAGTTGATAAACTATGCCCTAAATTCATAACAGGTGGTTTGCTTGAAGTAGATTAGTGAGTCAGCAGTAGGGCTATCGATAGAGTCCAGTCAATAGTTCTGCCACTCACCCTCCGACCTCCCTTTTAATGTTAGTCTAGTTGGAAAAATGTAGTAGTAGGAGGGGATTGATGGTTTTTATCAGCTGAGGCCATTGCTTTTCTCTGTGTGTATGTGTGTGTACACATTGATATGTTTGTGTGTGTTTCTGTGTTTGCCTGTGTTTTCTGAATCATTTTTGCCAAGTGGTATCTTCTTCCTACTTCCCAGATGGTAGTTCTGATTTTTTTTCTTTTGGAAATTGCTCACAAATCAGAAGGCTTCACTTGCCAGTTGACAGATTTTAACAGCAGCTGGTAGCTGACCACCCTCCACCACCCATTCCTCCCACCTTCTTCCACGAAGAGGCATCATGAGATAGCACAGATAAGCTGTAAGATGTTTAGCTTTGTTAAGGAGGTTAGGACAGTGGGAAAATTTGACCATTATTGAAAATATTCAATACAAAACCAAACTGAAATGTATCTTTCTGCTCAGATTAAAGCCATTTTTGCCAATGTCTCTGACTCCTTATTTTGATCAATTCCTTTTCAATAGTATGGTAGTTTTGTCCACTTATATCATCCTGCCAGGAAAAAAAAAATAGTTTTGAAAGTGTTTTAAACATAACTTGCTCAGAGAATATTGAAAATGCAACCATTGTGATGTTGATGTTATGCGAAGGACCCTCTGTGTGGAAATCATTCTGAAATGTCTTTGGATGATGAATTATATGGAGACAAGTGTGGCCTCAATTTACCTTAATTTGTTGGGAAATAAGAGATATGTAGATCTACACCAGTCCAAATCCCATCTAGATTTGTGCTATACATTTTGTTTATTACTCTCACTTTCTCTTTCACACAATTGCAGTTGAACTACCTGTTTCACTTCTTGCCAGGAGCAGAACGTAGCTCTGGTCAGTGTGCAATAGAGTATAAAGGTTTTTGTTTTTAATTTGGTTATTTGTTAATCCCATTCAAAGGTGGCTTTAACCTTTCTCTCAATTAGCCAAGAGTGTATTATCATTGATTGAATTCAAGCATTGATGAAACAAAATGGATTTTCAGACAGTGGCCTTTTTTATTTATAAAATGAAAGCTGCAAAGAAAGGAAATCAAAGCCATGATTTATCTGTTGCATTTGGTTATTAATAAGCATCAGAGATGCCATATCATTGGATTTCAGGTTGAATAATGTGCTCCCAGACTATGTGGGATTGAAGCCTAGGCTACTTTGAGCATGCTAACTTAGCTGCCTCAATTAACTTATCTATAAAATGGGGGAAATAATAGTGCCTGCCTCATGGTATTGCTGTGAGAATTACGTGAGATGTTTGCAAAGCACATAAGCTATATGATATATATTTTCTTGAACTGTTAAAATCTGCTTTGTTTAATATTTTGCAAGTTTGCTTTAAAGTCTCTTTGAAAATGTATGCCATGTGTTAAAAAATGAAAGGCTACGATGCACAAATAAGTACAAGCCCCTCCCTGTGTGAAACACAACCATGCCTTCAAAACTGACTCCTATTTGGTTGAATTCAGAGAAAGAGACTTGCCAATCTGGATTTTGAACGAGCTAAATTGCATTTATTTTCAGGTCTATTAACATTTAGCGCAAACACTATAGTTAAAAAAACACTGTGGAGCTGTTCAGAAATGGAGACGATGTTCACAGTGTATTTTAAAGGTGGAAGAAAATAGTTCAATCTCATTTGAAAGGCAAATAGCTGCTAATCTATGTGAACAGGTAGTTGAACTTTTGTGCATCTTTTCACTTCTCCTAATCGTGAAAACAAGAGGGGCAAATGTGAGCCTGGAACTGAGAAGAATCATAGTGTTTTAGAGCTAAAAGTAAGTTAAAATCCAGGAGAGTCCCCTTTTTACTGTCGAGGAAACTGAGACCTGGAGAATATATGATAGTGAACTTGCTCTAAATCACATGATCAGGTGGTGACAGGGAACAGACCTTATGAGTCATACAATGACTCAATATAAACTGAACTCCCTGGGTAAATTAAGAGTCTTATCAAGACTCCATCTTGATAAGATGGTAACTTACAATGGATTGATGCTTGACACCAGGGAAACAAGCCTTGTACTGGAATTAATAGTGGGTGGTGTCTGTATCAGAGTTTCGCCCATAGAGGAAGACTTTAGGTATTTCTGCTACTGAAAGACTGTTGGGGTGAGGGAGGGCCTATACAGGGAAGATGGACTTCATCTGAACCCTAAAAGCAAGAGGCTGTAGACACTAAAATCTAAGAAAGGCAGCAGCACAGTTTGCAGATGATAAAAATGGAAGGGAATTTAATGAAGTGCAGAATGTCAGGTGAATTGCCTTGACAATGGCTAGAGAGGTTAGAAGGAAATCCAGTGGCTTGGATGACTAAAACGGGAATGATGTATTAAATGACCCAGTAAGTTGAGTGAAAAGAAAGCATGTGACATTGAAAGAAACTCAAGTTACAAAAGAAGGGTAGAAGCTTAAAAGGAAAGAGGGAGAATGTTGGCATTATTGCTAGCAACCAAACATCTTAATAAGATTTAAAATTCCATAGAAATGTAGGATGCTGTTAAGGTAATTTTGTCATTTTCTTTACTATGGTAAAACCATTTAGTCTTTGTGGCTTTTAATTCCTTTCTTGGTAAGATAAGAATTAGAATAGCATACCATCCTAAAGGTCTGTTAGTCTGTGACATTTAAAAGAATCAAGGATCATTTACTTGACTCCTGCAAGCAGTGGCACTTTTGAATCTATTATTTTGTAATATCCATTAGCTTAGGATGGTTTTGTATACCTAATACACAGAAAATTCTTATTTGAATTTATGAATATATTATTTGAGCTTATAAAAATGAATTCACATGGCATAATGATACTGAATAATGACAATGATCTTTTAGCTCTAAATACTTAATTAGTTTTGCAAGTAAAACTCTCATCCGGAAGTTTTGGAAATCTGATTAAACATAATATTGACAGATTGTGGAGCTTCTACAGTTAGTGAAAAAAATTAAGGTAAATTGCAGATTAAAAAAACTTATTTAATTGGCATGGAGGGAGGAGTGGTTGTTTCAGGACTAAAATATTTTGGTAAACACAATCTTATTTTGTTACAGCCCATTTAGCTAATGAAAGTGTCACTACAATGAAAGAAATTTTTATCCCTAATTGTTTTGGGTATAAACCCATCTGAATTGGTTCACTTTTAATACTAATTTTGGAAATATACCAACTATTAAATGCAAATGTAATACTAAATCATAAATTATGATTTAACAAACTTTGAAAAACATTTCATGAAATTAAGGTACCACTGAAGTTAACTTAGCATACTAAACTTAAGGAAAAATATTTCTCTGTAAATATTTCAGAAAAATATAGAAAATAATAGGTGGCTAAATATTGTATTTGATTTTAAATATTAAGGCAAGAGTATGTCTTAAAAACCATAGAACAGTTGAAAAGTAAATATATAACTATTTTATAAATCAAAGATAAGAATGGGTACCTTTGGATTGTGTTATGAATGAAATCAACTGCATTTTTTTTTCCTGAAGGTCAAAGTGGAAATAAAATATTTGACAATATGATTGATAAGTATATAAATCTCGGTTATCATATGAGGGATATCTTTCCTCCCCAGCCTGATGCACAAAGCACAGAAACTGGCAAAGTGTGGTCTATCCATCAAAGGGAATATTACTTGGTTATAAAAAGGGATACTTCACTTTTTAATTTTCAAAGCAAGAACACATATTCTGGAAGAAATTTAGTGATCATGAATCAACTGAGTTGTTTGACAAGTTCATGAGCCAACCTGAAGAAAGAGAGTATATGAGAGCATGAGTGAGGTGGAGAGGAGAGGGATTGAGTTAGTGCCCTATGGGAAATGGAAGGATGTGAGAGCTGCTGTATAATTTATGAATATATAATTGATATCCAATGAAAAAACAGCCTTCTTATACCATACAATAAACTGAGATAGACCCATAGACATAAATGTAAAAGTTAAAACAATAAAACTTTTAGAAAAAAACCTGAGAGTAAATCTTCATGACTTTGGGTTATGCAAAGCTGTATTAGATATAACAGTAAAAGCACAAGTGACAAAACAACAAAGTAGATATATTGGATTTTATTGAAATTCAGAGTTTTTGTGCTGAAAATGATATGATCAGCAAAGTGAAAAGACAACCTAAAGAATGAGGGAAAGCACTTGCAAATTTTATATCTAGTAAGGGACATGAATCGAGAATGTATAAAGAGTTATTGCAACTAAATAATAAAAAGCCCGATTAAAATGGGCAGAGGACTTGAATATGTCTGATTTTCTAGGGAAGATATACAAATGACCAATAAGTACATGAAAAAATATTCAACATTCTTAGCGATCAGAGAAAATCAGATTGAAACCACAATGAGGTGCCACCTTGTACCCACCAGCATGGCTGTAATAAAAAAGACAGATAATAACAAGTGTTGGTGAGGATGTGGAAAAATTGGAACCTTAATATACTGCTGGTGGGAATGTTAAATTGTTTAGCCTCTTTGGAAAATAGTATAGCAGTTCATCAACAGATTAAACATAGAATTATCATACAACCCAGCAGTGCCACTCCTAGGCATAAATTCAAGAGAAATGAAAAAATATGTTCAAACAAAATCCTGTACATGAATATTCATAGTACCATCATTCATAATAGCTGAAAAATGAACATAACCCAAATGTCCATCAACTGATGAATGCATTAACAAAATGTAGTCTGTTCATCAAATGGAATATTACTTGGCTATAAAAAGAATGAACTACTGACATATGCTACAACATGGATGAAGCTTGGCAACATGCAAATGAAAGAAGTCAGTAACAAAAAGTCACATATTATATGACTCTTTTTTATTTGCAATGTCCACAATAGGCCATTCCATACAGACAGGAAATAGATTATGCTGACTAGGACTGGGGGGATGAGAGGGATTCCAGGTGTGGGGGAGAATGGGTTTATGACAGGTCATAGATATGAGGTTTCCTTTTAGTGTGAAGAAAATGTGCTAAAATTGATTGTGATGGTTGCATAAGTGTGTACAACATTGAACTGTATACTTAAAATTGGTGAATTGTTATGTGATTTTATATCAATAAAGCTTTTTTTTGTTTGTTTTTTTTTAAAAAAACTTCCTCACAAACAAAACACAAACTGTTCCAATTGATCTTCTTCCAGAAAATGACAAAAGTTTTTCTGCCAGAGGGTGGATTTGACTGACTGCCCTACCCCGAAAGCTTCTTACTTTGCCTTGTGGCTTTGATGGGTATGACAGATAGTACTGTCCTTGAAGTGACCTTAAATATCCATGTGTGTCATCTGTTTTCTTGATGCATAGGAAGGGTAATTTTTGCGTATGAAGGGTCAAATCTTCTGGGCACAGCTTGCCTCAGGAGCTCTAGTGGGTTCTTTTATGAAGGTTCTTTGACATGTTGCTAGCCCCCACTTAAATCCAATTTGGATCCTGACCAGTTTTAACATATATTCCAGAACTCAGCATGCAGCAGTTCCAAGGGCATGTAGCCCAGTTGTTTAGTATCTTATTTTTGAAAGTATGAATTCTTTCTATTTGTGCTGTATACTGCTTTGATTTTTACTTTGTCCTAATTATTTGGTCAGACTATTCTGTTCATCTTTTTATCATGTTATAAGAGCTCTTAAGAATGTTAAATCCACTTAAGAGAAAAAGAACATGAAGATAAAAGGATACAATATGGAAAGAAAATAATGAAGTAATATATGTTTAATTCTGTTAAAGAGACAGATATCAATTTTCAGGTTTGGGGAAGACAAGTGAAAATAGATTAATAGAAACCAAATTTGATAAACAGTGTTTCACTGTTGTGCACACAGCCCCTGCTTACCAATGGGTGTTGTTCCAAGCATTGCTTTGTAAGCTATTTGGAACTTGAAAGACAATTTCCTATAAAAGTTGGGGCTAAAATCCAGAGCACAAAAGCCCATTTAATCCATGTATATCTGAATTTCAAGTTGAAGAGTCCTGTAAAGACTAATGAAATATATAATTGATTAATTCAACTGATCCGTGTTAAGCATCCATTCTGTGCTGGTCATGGTGATAGATGCTTTTCCATGTTAGATGCTTTTAGAATTCCTACTCCTTCAACTATGGTAGGATGGGGTTAATTAATTACTGCCTTCATTCAATAAATATTTATCGAGCAGCTGCTGTTGGGCTGACACTGTGCAAGCTATGTAGGCTCTGAGGATGCAGAGAGAGGGATCCTGCTTCCACTTTTAAGGAGCTGTCAGTCTGGTGGGGGGAATATACAAGTAAAGGGAGAGCTTCAGGTTATTTTGGTAAGTGCTTCCATAGGGGTAAGCACAGGGTGTAGGAGGAATGAAAATGAGGGAAAGGAACCCAAGCTCAGATTTGTTTTCTGTGGGAGGTGGAGAATAGATCCCAAAGCAGGTGAAGCTTAGAGCATTTTGAAGAATGAAGTTAAAGTTGGAAATGAGAGTATGGGAGCAGAGACATCCTGGGCATAGAGACGTGAGGACCTGAGAAAAGAAAAGAGGTAACCACATATTGGTTGGGTATGGCTGGAAGCGGAGATGGGCAGGGTGGGGATGTGGAGAAAGCTGAGGCAAGAGGTAGTGTTGAATACATGTGTCAAGAGTTCAGGAAAGAGAGGGATGGAGAAGCTACTCTGCTGGCCATCATTATGGAGGTGGGAGTTGGAATTGTGGGTTGTTTAAGATTTGCAGAGAGAGCATGTGAACTCAGTGTGTTAGTCCATTCTTATGCGGCTAATAAGACATACCCAAGACTGCGTAATTTATTAAGGAAAGAGGTTTAATAGACCCACAGTTCCACATGGCTGGGGAGGCTTCACAATCATGGTAGAAGGCAAAGGAGGAACAAAGGCACGTCTTACCTGGTGGCAGGCAAGAAAGCCTGTGCAGGGGAACTGTCCTTTGTAAAACCATCATCTCTCATGAAACTTATTTACTAGCGTGAGAAAAGCATGGGAAAAACCCACCCTCATGATTCAATTACCTCCCACCAAGTCCCTCCCATGACACATGGAGATTATGGGAGCTACAATTCAAGGTGAGATTTGGGTGGGGACACAGCCACACCATATCACTGAGCAAATGCTCACAGTAGATTCTGGAGGAGCACTGGTGCCAAGAGGTGGTAGAAGAAATGAGTTGGCTTCAGGGGCTGAGATGAGCAAAGAGAACAGAGAAAAATGAGGCTGTGTTGTCATGGAGGACAAGGGAAGGAACTTGGTCAGTGGCCACCTGTTCTGCTGAGAGGATGGCAAATGAGGACTGAAAAGCCTCCACTGTATGTAGCAACTAAGAACAAGTTATTGTGTTTCTTAGACACTTTTGCCTCTGAGCTACAGTCAGGTCTCAGATGCTCTGGTAATCTGGTCCCCACTTGAAATGAATTACAGAAGCGTGAGCTTTTTTTTGACCCCTTTGGCTTAGTTATGGCAGGATCCCTGTTCACAAGGTCCTGCAGTTTTCTAGTGTTTTGTTTATGTTTATGTAACTTCCTTGCATACTCTGTCACCTCCAGACTCTATCCTGCATCTTAAATTTATATTAACTTATCAATAATCTCTTAGGGAAAAAGTTTACATGTCTTTATTAACTATCAACATGTGATTTGGGATGTCTCTTCTAGAAATCAGAGAAACATAATTAGCTTGTGTCTTAAATTTATGTTTTCAACATTATTCTTAATACATGTGCACAAACCTTTATCTGGAATTCTAAAAACCAAACCATCTAAAACTGGAATATTTTTCATGTTGTTAAGATTGTTTTAACTGAGATGAATTTATTTAGAGTGTTTACTTATCTCTGTTCGTTTGAATAATCATGTTTTAATTATTAATGTGATTTATTACAAGGTGTTTCATCAGACTCCACTGGGGTATTAAATAATATATGGTACATATACCATATTGTCTTTTTAAAATTCAAAAGAACCTGAATCCTGAAACATATCTAGTCCCATGGGTTCCAACAATGGACTTGGCATGTCTAAGCTAGTGACTCATCTGGGCCATTTCTGGTTTCTCAAGTGAACCTGACTTTCCTGCCTGCTTTGTGCCCCCCAGAGCCTTTCAGTGTCATAGAAGAGAGAGCTGGTGGTATTGGAATTGCATGTTGGTAACCTGTAGCCAGAGGTCTTTTTGTGATCTTTTTATGATCACCATGTACATCTGTATCAGGCTTGAGCCTGGCATATCACAGAGTCAGTACTGTTGATTAAGCAGATGGATTTGTAAATAAGTTTTTTTTCCTGAATTTTTCCTGATTTCACTTTTCTTTTCCTGTCCTGCTTCCAGGCTTGTTATAGCTCCACTCTGCCAACTCTAAACAGGACGTAGATAGGGGTTTCTCCAGGGCCCACGCATGGCCAGTGGTTTCCTCTTGCAAGCATCTCTGATGGATTTTGCTGCTGCTAGAGTGTGGTATATGGATTGGATTCTGAGGCCACACTCAGGAAAGAATGCCATAACCAATTCACAACCTCTACTTTTGATATAGAAGATATATGGTACTGTTGCCTGAGTGTGGCCTCAGAATTCAATCCATATACCACACTCTAGCAGCAGCAAAATCCATCAGAGATGCTTGCAAGATGAAACCACCAGCCATGCGTGGGCCCTGGAGAAACCGCTGTCTATGTCCTGTTTAGAGCTGGCAAAGTGGAGCTGTAACAAGCCTGGAAGCAGGACAGGAAAAGAAAAGTGAATTCAGGGAAAATCACTTATTTACAAATCCATCCACTTAATCAACAGTGGCACATATTCCATGATTTTGTTGATCCTAGCTACTGTGAAGAGCAAGGACTCCTTGGGTCCCAGGACTCATTTGTTTTGTGTCGTTTTGGTTTTGAGGCCTAGCTCACTGTCTGGCCTTTGTAGTTCCCTGGCACCTGAGGAATGGAGCACCTGGCATTTGTACTTTGTGTTGACCCATCAGGATAGTGTGATGAAAGGACTATGTACTTGAGAGTCAGAAAGAGCCCACCCACATGTTACTTAACTTTTCTGGGCTTCAGTAACTTCATCTGTTGAATAACCATATAATAGCTTTCTCTGAGGATATTATAAGTTTTAAATGGATATTATATGTAACATGATGAGCACATCATAATGCCTAATAAATGTTGCCTAGAGTTCTTTTGTGCCTACAAATTATTTCTTTTGTTCGTCACAGCAACTTTGTAAGGCAAGGCAGGGATTATTATTCTAATTTATTTATGAAGAAATGGAAGGTCAGAGAAGTAAAGTGACAAATGGCAAGTCACACAGCTAAGAAGTGGCAGAACTAGGACCCTAACTTGGGTTTTTAAAATTCTAAATCCTTTACTCTTCACTTCCCCTCTTCTTCAGTGAAGAAAAAAATTTCTGGCGGTAAAGGGAAATTTTGATCTAGTTTAGTTTAATTCAGCCAGTGCTTTCAGTGTGCTAACAGTGATCCATCTTGGGATTGTGGAGACCTAATGCAGACCCTGCTGCAAGGAACTTGAATGTTGAAAAGACAAGGCATAAGGTGCCTTGGTCATTTTGAGTAGAAGGCCATGAAATCAAGGAGCAGTAATGAATGATATTTGGGGTTACGGTATTCTTATAGATTCATAAAATATTCTAAGCTGAGAAGGCTCTAAAAATCCACTTCCACATATTATGTATGCTAGGTCTGTGTTGGGTTAAGAAAGGGTAGCATTAGCTATGTGTGAGGACACAAGGACATGCAACTTGAAGAAATAAGACATTACATGAATGAAATGTTAATAAAGATTTAAATAGCTAGTCAAGATAGAAGACATCACAAGGCAGTATATATTTATATGTCTAATGAATTTAATACATTTTTAATGCATTAAAAATAGAGACAGCATTTATTGCAGGAATTCAGTGGAGAGAGCAATATAAAGTTCTTTGGCCAAGATTTCATAATTATGTGTTGACAGAGACAGATCTTGAACAGAGATCTCTGAACTCTCACCTATAATACTGTTGCACTTCACCAATATATGAGAATGCATCTGGGCTCAAGTGACAGAAGCCAAATTCAGAGGGGCTTAAGCATACACACACACACACACACACACACACACACACACACACACACACACAGTAGATTTTACTGGTTCACATTAGTGAAAATTGATGTGCTAGAAAAGCGTATCCAGTGAGTGCTGGATACAAGAATGATTTGCTCCAGTTCACGGAGGGTGTTGAAATCAGTAATCTAGCAGCAATCTTGGTTCTGCTTTTTTTTTCTTTTTTACTGTGTTGACTTCTTTCTTAGGCAGACTTTCCCCAGATGATGGCAGATACCAGTTTATGTTCTACTTGTTTATCCACCACAGCTTCAGGAATGGGGAAGCTTGCTCATAATATTTCTAGCAAAATCCCAAGGATGGTTATCATTGGCTAGACTTGAGTTTTTTGCCCAGCCTAAAATGAAGGAATGTGGAATCAATCTCACTCATACCTCATGAAGATATGGAGAGGGGTGGTTTTCTAAAAGAAAATCAGGATATTGTTACTAAAAAAGAGAGAAAGATGCTAGAAGGTCAAAGTTAACATCTGCCTGCTACAACACATACATACAATTGGGACATTTTAAAAAGAGGTTTAAATAATAAGAACCTAAATCTTTATGTATTTATCCACATAATGATTTCAGGTGCATAGATCCAGATTTATATTTGGTATTTTTCTTTTGCTTGCAGGACTGACTTTAACATTTTTTGTTTTGCAGGTCTGACAGTGATGAATTCTTTCTGAAAGTGTATTTTGCCTTCGTTTTTGAAAGATATTTTGTCTAAGTATAGAATTCTGTCAGTTTTTTCTTTCTGCGTTTAAGAAATATTGTTTCACAGTGAGATTTTAAAATGAGAATTCTGCTGTCATCCTTATCCATGTTCCTCTGTTCATGAAACATCTGTTTTTCCTCTACTTTTAAAAAATAGATTATTTTTAGAGCAATTTTAGGTTTATCGAAATAGAGAGCAGAAAGTATCAAGAGGTCCCATATACTCTTACCTCTTCCTGCCTTGTTTCCCCTATTAATATCTTAGATTGATGTGGTACGTTTGTTACAATTGATGAACTGATATTGATACCTTATTGAATTAGGGTTCTCTAGAGGGACAGAACTAATAGGATAGATGTATACATAAAGGGGAGTTTATTAGGGAGTATTAACTCACACAATCACAAGGTCCCACAATAGACCATCTGCAAGCTGAGGAGCCAGGAAGCTAGTGTGAGTCCCAATGCTGAAGAACTTGGAGTCCGATGTTCAAGGGAAGGAAGCATCTGGCATGGGAGAAAGATGTAGGCTGGGAGGCTAGGCCTGTCTAGCCTTTTCATGTTCTTCTGCCTGCTTTTTATTCTGATTAAATTGTGCCCACCCAGATTAAGGGTGGATCTGCCTTTCCCGGGCCACTGACTCAAATGTTAATCTCCTTTGGCAACACCCTCACAAACACATCCAGGAACAATACCGTGCATCCTTCAATCAAGTTGACACTCAGTATTAACCATCACACTTATTAACTAAAGCTCATAGTTTGCATTAGTGTTCACTCTTTGTGTTCTGTTCCTGGTTACTTTTAACCAATTTTAAGAAATTTATTATATACCTTGATACAGTTTTCACCATTTTTCTCAGGCTAAGACTGTGTTGAGCCTGTTGAATTGGTGAGCTTATAATTTTCATCAAATACAGAAAACTCTGGGCCATTTTTTTTTTTTTTGAGATGGAGTCTTGCTCTGTCACCTGGGCTGGAGTATAGTGGCATGATCTTAGCTTACTGCAAACTCCGCCTCCTGGGTTCAAGCAATTGTCCTGCCTCAGCCTCCTGAGTAGCTGGGTCTGCAGGTGAGTGCCACCACGCCCAGCTAACTTCTTATATTTTTAGTAGAGATGGGGTTTCACCATATGGGCCACTATTTTTAGATTTTTTTTTCTGCCCCCTTTCTCCTTCAGCGTTTCCCATTATATGTGTATTGTGCTACCTGAAATTGTCCCACAGCTCACTCATGCTTTCTTCGTGTTTCTTACGTTGATTATTTTTTTCTGTGTTTCATTTTGGATGGTTTCTATTGCTGTTTTCAAGCTCACTAGTCTTTCAGTCTGCATTGCCCAAATCTGCCATCAATCCCAATCGGTATATTTTACAGTGTTTAATTTTCATCTCTGCAAGTTTCATTTGAATCTTTCATCTCTTTACCTATCAGGTTCAATCTGTTGTCTAGTTTGTTGAATATATGGAATATATGGAATGTAGTAATATAAACTGTCCTTTCCTACTAATTATTCTCTGTGTAATTTCTAGCTCTGTGTCAATTGATTGACTTTTCCCCTCATTATGGATTTATTTTCTTTTCTGCATCCCTAAAATTTTTTTTCTGTTTTTTAGGGGGGTGGGGTCTCACTATGTTGACCAGGCTGGTCTTGAACTCCTGGCCTCAAGTGATCCTCCCATCTCGGCCTCCCAAAGTGCTAGGATTATAGGTGTGTGTCACCATGTCCAGCCCCAAAATTTTTGATTGAATATCACACATTGTGAATTTTACCTTTGTATGCACAATATATATATAAATATTTTTGAACTTTTTTCCAGGAAGTTGTTAAGTTATATAGTGGCTCTTCAATCATTTCAGATCTTGCTTTAAGCTTTTTTAGGAAGGGCTAAAGTAATGGTATACCTGGGGATGATTGTTCCTCATTACTGAGGGCAAATCTTTCTGAAGAGTTTACCCTGTGCACTGTTAATAATGAGGTTTCCATTCTAGTTGGAACAGGCACTATTCGTGGCTCTCAGTGAGCCCTGGTACTATTCCTGCCAATCATTACAAGTGGTTTTTTCCATGATTCTGAATCCTCACATGCAGGTATTGATCAGTATTCAGCTAAACACTCAAATACTGTATATCTCTGGAGGTCTTTCTCTTGGTAGCTTTCCTCTTTAATACTATTTCTGTGAGCTCTTATGTCCTTGACCTCCTTGGACATCTAACTCCATCTCCTCAAATCAGGGAAACCTGGTGGTTTGTCTTGAGTCCTGTTCTCTGAGCTGTGGCCTAGTAATTTTCTCTAGGGAGCCAGCTTGGACAATCATAGGACTCACCTTTCTCATTTCTCACCTCTCAGGAACCCCTGTTTTTTGTTGACTAGAGTTCGGTATCTGGAGAACTATTGTTTATGCCCCCTCTTTGCCTGTTTTATGTCTATGTGGTGCTAAATTTGGTACTTGTTGTTCCATCTTGATCAGAAACAGAAGTGTCCTTGATAAATTCTTTTTTTTTTTTTTTTTTTTTTGAGATGGAGTCTCGCTCTGTTGCCCGGGCTGGAGTGCAGTGACCAGATCTCAGCTCACTGCAAGCTCCACCTCCTGGGTTTACACCATTCTCCTGCCTCAGCCTCCCGAGTAGCTGGGACTACAGGCGCCCGCCACCTCGCCCGGCTAGTTTTTTGTACTTTTTAGTAGAGACAGGGTTTCACCATGTTAGCCAGGATGGTCTCGATCTCCTGACCTCGTGATCCACCTGTCTCGGCCTCCCAAAGTGCTGGGATTACAGGCTTGAGCCACCGCGCCCGGCCTGATAAATTCTTAATAGTTTTAAAGGTTGCCTGTGGTTTCTCTATTTCTCTCTCTCTTTTTTTTTAACATAGAAAGTTCTATTTTTGAAATTTTATTTCTTGCTTTCCAATTCATGTACTTCATTTATTTTTCTTGTCCTATAGTACTTCTAAGACCTCCAGTAGCCCCTCACAAGGAAGTGATGAGAACAAGTATTCTTGTCTTGAATTATCTCTGAGGAATGCTAAAGTTTCACTATCGACTGTGATGCTTGATAGATTTTCTGTCTCAGGTTGAGAAAGTTATTTTCTATTCCTAGTTTGTTAAGACTTTCTTCTTTAAAAAATCAGAAATGGATGTTGAAATTTTTCTTTTCTTTTCTTTTCTTTTTTTGAGACGGAGTCTTGCTCTGTCGCCCAGGCTGGAGTGCAGTGGTGTGATCTTGGCTCACTGCAAGCTCTGCCTCCTGAGTTCACACCATTCTCCTGCCTCAGCCTCCTGAGTAGCTTGGACTACAGGCGCCCACCACCACGCCCAGCTAATTTTTTGTGTTTTTAGTAGGGACGGGATTTCACCGTGTTAGCCAGGATGGTCTCGATCTCTTGACCTCGTGATCCACCTACCTCGGCCTCCCAAAGTTCTGGGATTACAGGCATGAGCCACTGTGCCCAGCCTTGATGCTGAAATTTTTAAAAACGATTTTCCATGTCTATTGAGTTGATTATATGTTTTTCATCCCTAACCTGTCAATGAGATTAATTATATTTAAGAGACTTTCATGATACTTAAACTTCTTTGCGTGACTGCTATAAACTCTTTTTGTAGAGACAGCATCTTGCTATGTTACCCAGGCTAGTTTAGAACTCCTGGCCTCAAGCAATCCTCCTACTTCGGCCTCTCAAAGTGCTGGGATTACAGGCATGAATCACCATGCCTGGCCTATGCTATAGGCTGTTATTCTTAATGTACCACCGACCCTTGAATAACATAGATTTGAACTGCACAGTTACCTTTTTATGGGGGTCTGTTTCAATCACACATAGATCAAAAATATACAATTTGGAGGCTAAGGAGGGAGGCTCATTTGAGCCCAGAAGTTTGAGGCTGCAGTGAGCTATGATTGTACCACTGCCCTCCAGCCTGGGTGATAGAACAAGACCCTGTCTTTGAAAAAAAAAATTAGGAAAGAAAAGAAAAATTACAGTATTCCTGGGATTCAAAACTTGCCTATATGGAGGGTTGACTTTTCTTTTTTTCTTTTAATTTTACTTAAGTTCTGGGATATGTGTGCAGAATGTGCAGGTTTGTTACATAGGTATACATGTGCCATGGTGGTTTGCTGCACCTATCAACCCATCATCTAGGTTTTAAGCCCTGGATGCATTAGGCATTTGTCCTAGTGTTCTCCCTCCCCTAGCCCCCCACCCCCGACAGGCCCTGGTGTGTGATGTTCCCCTCCCTGTGTTCATGTGTTCTCGTTGTTCAACTCCAACTTATGGGTGAGAACATGCGGTGTTTGGTTTTCTGTTCCTGTGTTAGTTTGCTGAGAATGATGGTTTCTAGCTTCATCCATGTCCCTGCAAAGAATATGAACTCATTCTTTTTATAGCTGCATAGTATTCCATCGTGTATATATGCCACATTTTCTTTATCCTGTCTATCATTGATGGGCATTTGGGTTGGTTCCAAGTCTTTGTGGGTTCTGCTGGACTAACTGCTGGACTTGAGTAAGTGCTGATATGCATATGTGGGGGTTAAGTCCTAGAACCAATCCTCTGCATATACCAAGGACAACTGTTTTTAATACATCATAAATTTTGTGGCCAGTGCAGTGGCTCATGCCTGTAATTCTAGCACTTTGGGAGGCTGAGGTGGGCGAATCACAAGGTCAGGAATTAGAGACAAGCCTGACCAACATGGTGAAACCCTATCTTTACTAAAAATAAAAAAATTAGCCAGGCACAGTGGCATGCACCTGTAATCCCAGCTACTCAGGAGGCTGAGGCAGGAGAATCGTTTGAACCTGGGAGGTAGAGGTTGCAGTGAGCCAAGACTGCGCCATTGCATTCCAGCCTGGGCGACAGAGTGAGACTCTTTCTAAAAAAAATAATAAAAATTAAAAAAAACCTTTTGTTTGCCGCTATGTAGTTAGGATATTTGCTACTAGGATCATCAGTGAGATTGATCCTAGTAGTATAAATTACCTTCCTTGAATTTACATTATTCTCATATAATTATATGGGAAGCTTTTCCTTCTAAAATAGCTTATATAAAAGAGCAGTCACCTAGTCTTTGAAGGTTGGAAAAGGTGTATAAAACCATCTGGGTGTGATAAGTCTTTTGGAATGTTTTTCTAAATATTATTTCTGTAATAGTTATTGGTCTGTGTGTTTTGTATTTTTCTTTTTAAAATTGCTTAGTTGCTTAAACTTACTTTTTTCTCTTAGGATTTTTAAAGGTTCACTGTATATATTCTCTTATATCTCAATCAATCTTGTTGGTGGCTTATCATTAAAACATGCAGTTTTTGGCTGGGCATGGTGGCTGTATTCCTAGCACTTTGGGAGGCCAAGGCAGGTAGATCACCTAAGCCCAGGTTTAGGTGAGATCAGCCTGGGCAACCTGGTGAAACTCTGTGTTTATAAAAAATTAGAAAACTAGCTGGGTGTGGTGGTACACACCTGTAGTCTCAGTTCCTTGGGAGGCTGAGTGGGGAGGATCCCTTGAGCCTGGGTGGTCGACTCTGCAGTGAGCTGTGCACTCTAGCCTGGGAGACATTTAAAAAAAAATGCAGTTTGTATCTTCTCTTATTTTGTTATGTTTTCTTTATATTAATATTTTTATTAACAACTGCTTTTATCTTTTATAGTTCTTCCTTGTATTTTGCTTTGGTTTAAACTGTTGACATCTTAAGTTGACCATTTATCATATTAAATTTTCAGTCTTTTTTTTGCTTTCTAACATGTGCATTAAATTAATCCATGAATTTCCTTTAAGTACCACTTTAATATACCCCACAAATATATGATATGTGATGTGTTCATTATTTTTCAGTTATAAATATTTTATCATTCCAATTAGGGCTTCTTCTTTGACCCATCAATTATTTAAAAATGTGGTTTCTGGTTTCCAAAAGCATTTTTGTAATTTTTAAGAGACTTTTATTTCTAACGGTGTTGAAATTAGAATGTGGTCTAATTGTAGCTCTGAAGCTTCTGTGCTCGTGGCCTAATACAGGGCTAATTTTTGTAAATCTTCCATGTATGCATGAGATTGCTATGTATTTTGTGATTGTTTTCCAACTTTCCTTAAGCTAGTTTAATCCCTTTAATGTATTATCTTCTGTGTGTTTGTGGGGTGTTATGCAGTAAATGTTTACGCCCCCCCCAAAACACTCATTTGCTAAAACCCTAATCCTGACAGGTTGGTACTTAGAAGTAGAGTCTTTGGGAAGTAATTAGGTCATGGAGGTGGAGCCCTCATGAATGGGATTAGTGCCTTGATAAGAAAAGGCAAGGGAGTTAGTGAGCTCTCTTTCTGTCATGTGGGGATAAAAAGAGAAGTCAGCTGTCTGCAGCCCAGAAGAGGGCCCTCACCAGAGCCTAAGCATGCTGACATCCTGATTTCAGACTTCTAGCCTCAAGAACTATAAGAAATAAATTTGTGCTGTTTATAAATCACTCAGACTATGATACTTTTTTATAGCAGCATGAAATACATAAATTGGTTCTGAGCAGTGGGGTGCTGCTGTAATAAATATCTAAAAATGTGAAGGCAGCTTTGGAACTGGGTAATGGGTAGAGGCTGGAAGGGTTTTGAAGTACATGCTAGAAGATGCCAAGATTGTCACGAAGGAACTTTTAAAAGTGATTCTGGTAAGGGCTCAGAAAAGAGGAGAGGTCTAGAGAAAACTCCCATCTTCTAAGAGAATATGTAAATAATCATGTCCAGATTGTTGGTAGAAATGTGGACAGTAAAGTCCATTCTGATGAAGTCTCAGATGGAAATGAAAAAGATGTTTTTGGACAGTAGAGGAAAGTGGATCCTTTCTCAAGGACATGAGCCTTCTCCTGCCCTCAGACTGAAACTTACATCATCTGCTCTCCTGATTCTTAAACCTTTGGACTCTGGAACTTATGCTGTTGGTTCCCCTGGTTCTCAGACCTGCAAAGTCAGACTGAAACTACATCACTGGCTTTCTTGGGTTTCCAGCATGCTAACTGCAGACCTTGGCCCTTCTCAGCTCCCATGATTGCCTAAGCTAATCTCTTATAACAAATCTTTCTATACACATTTATATCCTATTGATTCTATTTCTCTGCAGAACCCTAATTTAGTATTGTACTGATTTTTAAATTCCTTTGTTCATTCACTATTGAAGCATGTGCTTTATTCTTAATAGTATAATAGACGCTAAGGGCAGAGACTAGAGAAGTATGAATTAAGACTGCAAATTCCTCAGAAATGTTCAGGGAGTCACGACTACATAAACCTATTTAGAAAATGTAAATAAGAAAAATAATAGAGGGTAAACTCTGTATGAAAATTATGAGAATGAATGGAACAAAGGGTATTATTATACCTAGGGCAATTTTTTGTTCAGTGGTGCCAGGCTTGTTTTTAGGTGGTTGAATGCCTAAAAAGTCGAGGTGCTTTTTGTGGAGCCCCATGAAACTTTAATGGATTTATTTTCATCATGAATCAGGAACCATTTTATCAGTGGAAAATATGAGTAGATTATGGAAGCCATTTAACAGGCACAGCCATGGATGTGCATATCCATGACTGAACAAGCTGGAGAAAGAAACATAATTAGCTATTTCCAAGTTTCTTTGTTAATATTCATTTGTTTTATTACCTGCTTGTTCTTGTCAGCATGTGTGTGATAACAGGCATCCATGGCGTAGAAGTGTTAGGGGGAAAAGTGAACATTTAGAAAACCTTTTCCATTTTTCTTCTTGCAAATGGAGAAAAGTTATTTATTATTAGATTTTATAGGGAATCATTTGGAGGCTGCTATTCCAGTATGAGCACACCACAACCAAATATCTGATCTACAGATTGTATGATTTTTTTTTTGTTTGTTTGGAATATGGCTTTTAAAAAAGGTGTTACTTAGTAAAGTGATTTTTTTCTTTTTTTTTTTTGAGATAGAGTCTCACTATGTCATCCAGGCTGGAGTGCAGTGGCATGATCATGGCTCATTGCAGCCTCAATCTCCCAGGCTCAAGTGATCCTCCCACCTCGGCCTTAGTAGTAGCTGGGACCACAGGTGTGTGCCATCATGCTCAGCTAATTTTTGTATTTTTTTTGTAGAGGCACAGTTTCCTCATGTTGCCCAGCCTGGTTTCAAACTCCTGGGCTCAGATGATGTGCCTGCCTTGGCCTCCCAAAGTGCTGGGATTACAGATGTGAGCCACCGTGCCTGGCCAGTGAGTCTCTTCTTCTTCTTCTTCTTCTTCTCCTTCTCCTTCTCCTTCTCCTTCTCCTCCTCCTCCTCCTCCTCCTCCTCCTCCTCCTCCTTCTCCTTCTCTTCTTTCTCCTTCTCCTTCTCCCTCTTCTCCTTCTCCCTCTTCTCCTTCTCCTTCTCCTCCTCCTCCTCCTCCTCCTCCTTCTCTTCTTTCTCCTTCTCCTTCTCCCTCTTCTCCTTCTCCTTCTCCTCCTCCTCCTCCTCGTCCTCCTCCCCCTCCCCCTCCTCCTTTCTTTCTTCTTTCTTCTTTCTTCTCCTTCTTCTTCTCCTTCTTCTTCTCCTTCTCCTCCTTCTCCCTCCTCCCTCCTCCCTCCTCCCTCCTCCTTCTTCCTTCTCTTTCTTTCTTCTTCTTCTTCTTTTTTGAGATGGAGTCTTGCTCTGTCGCCCAGGCTGAAGTACACTGGCACGATCTCGGCTCACTGCAAGCTCCGCCTCCCGGGTTCACGCCATTCTCCTGCCTCAGCCTCCTGAGTAGCTGGGACTACAGGAGCCCACCACCACACCCGGCTGATTTTTTGTGTTTTTAGTAGAGACGGGGTTTCACTGTGTTAGCCAGGATGGTCTCAATCGCTTAACCTTGTGATCTGCCCATCTTGGCCTCCCAAAGTGCTAGGATTATAGGCGTGAGCCACCGCGCCTGGCCGAGTCTATTTTTAATATTCAGTCTATTTATTTTCAGTTGTTGTGATGTATTTGGATATATTCACTATAGAGTTGATGCTGAGGAGAGTTTGTAACTGCCTCATAGAAATTATCTCTGTGGCTTGACTTGGCTCTATTGTGAGATAAAAGAATGACTTTAGAAATTGCCTTGAGGATGATTTACAGCATGGGATGGGAAGACTAGTGAATGAACTGAACAGCTAGAAAGCCAGAAACTCACAACACCTGAAAATTGCCTGAGCCGTTCATGATCTTTTTCAACCTGTTTACACATCCCAGGCCCTTCATTTTAGTATGTATGGCAGTGAGATTAAAAAAAAAATCTTTCTAATCAGAGAATTTGTAAATTAAAATGTTGACTCAACATTTGCTTGTAAGGATTCATTGGAGTGATAGAGAAATATTGGGGGTTTGGGGAAAGAAAGCAAGAACAACCATTTGGTTTTGTGTTTTCTCTGCATGTGCAGAAATTTAATTATCAGGTCACCTCAGTTCTCAGCAGAGTAAATTACAGTCTTGGCCATTAATTTGTATGCAAATGCCACCACAGTAGGAAAACAACACAACACTTGGGTCCTATCAAGCAATTCCCTTGTAGGAGGCATACAAATGAGAGAGCAGAGCTTAGACGAGTTAGAGAGGCTGACAGTTTCACACTTGCTTTTGTCTAGGTGAGTCTTTTTGCAGTGATGAAACAGTTTAGAGTAATCATCAAAGCCAAATGTTCGGAAAACATTGGTAGTTGAGAGAGTCCTTGAAGTGAGAAACGAGGGCCCAGTGAATCTGAGTACAGACATGGATCTGTTTAGAACACTACCTACAGTTGAGGGTTTTGTGATCCCTGCAGTCAGAACCAATCACCCTACCTCTCAGTACTTTCATCATGGCTCTTGTTTTATCTTTGATAGGTTTGGCCTCGTGGGGAAAGAAAATAAGCCTCAAAGAAGCTAGAGGAGCCCCTTGATATAGGGTGCATCCCTTAGGTAAATAATCAGCAACCCAAATCCCTGCTCAAAGATGCAAGGACAACTTGGGGCTGACATAGGTGTATTGGTCAGGGTTCTCTAGAGGAACAAAGATAATAGGATGGATGTGTATATAAAGGGGAGTTTATTAAGAAGTACTGACTCACATGATCACAAGGTAAAGTTCTGCAATAGGCTATCTGCAAGCTGAGGAGCAAGGAAGCCAGTCCAAGTCCCAAAACCTCAAAAGTAGTGAAACCAACAATGCAGCCTTCAGTCTGTGGTCGAAAATCCAAGAGTCCCAAAGCTGAAGAACTTGGAGTCCGATGTTCAAGGGCAGGAAGCATTCAGCATGGAAGAAATATGGAGGCTGGAAGACTCAGCCAGTGTAGTTTTTCCACGTTCTTCCACCTGCTTTTTATTCTGGCCATGGTGGAAGCTGATTAGATGGTTCCTGCCCAGACTGAGGGTAGGGCTGCCTTTCCCAGTTCACTGACTCAAATGTTAATCTCTTTTGGCAACACCCTCACAGATATACCCAGGAACAATACTTTGCATCCTTCAGTCCAATCAAGTTGACAATATTAACCATCACAATAGGTAAACACTTTTTTCTCGTGGGCGTAAATATAGTGGGCTGAATATGGCACCAGAAGGGCCCAGGTGGTAGTATCATTGTCTGTATTCACAGTTAGTTGGGTTTGACCTTAGTTCGTGGCTGTTGGGACAGGGAAGAGGGTCCAATAACTAGAGACATGGGGGCGGGGTCAGACAAGTAAGCTGTGGGCTGGATTTAAAGGCTTATCTAGGAGCTCACAATATAAATAGGAATGCCAGAAGAACTTCCCAGGTAAATACAGTAGGGAGTAGAGAAATGCAACATTTCATGGGTACTCAGCCTTCTTTCCTAGGTTTAGAGCAGGAAGACAAGTGCTTATTGGCTCATGACTTATGGATTTGAGCTTTCTCAACTGCACGGAAATGACTTTATGTGGGGAAAATTTGAGTCACTAAGGGGAGATCATCTGGGTCTTGCAATGGGAAGAGGTAAGGCTGCTATAAGATACAGATTTCTTGTAAGCCACCATTAAAAAAACTCCATTGAGTCACAACTGAAGTACAATAAACTGCACATACATAAAGTACACAAGTTGATGAGTTTTCACATATTGTACTTGTGAAACAAATGCCACAGTCAAGAAAACATATATTTACATTACTCCAAAAATTTCCTCTTGCCTCTTTGTAATCCATCTCTCTCTCTAACCCCACCCCAGGCAACCATGGATCAGTTTTCTGTCACTATATATTATTTCGAATTTTTAGATTATTATATAAATGGAGTTATATAATGCACATTTTTTTCACCTTTTTTCCCATTCAGTTTAATGCTTTTGAGATTCATTCATGTTGTTGCAGGTAATAAATAGTTCCTTCCTTTTGATTTCTGAGTAGTATTCCATTGTATTGATATACCACAATTTGTTTATCTGTTCATGTGTTGCCAGGCTTTTCTTTGCTTCCAGATTTTGACTATTGCACATGAAACGTCTATGAACATGTGTAAGTCTTTGTGTGAACAGTGTCTTTGTTTTTCTTGGGAAAATATCTGGGAATGGGTGGCTAGGTTATATGGTCAAATGTATGTTATGTTGAAATTCTTTTTTTTTTTTTTGAGAAGGAGTCTCGCTCTGTCACCCAGGCTGGAGTGCAGTGGTACAATCTCAGCTCACTGCAACTTCCACCTCTCATGTTCAAGTGATTCTCCTGCCTCAGCCTCCAGAGTAGCTGGGATTACAGGCATGTGTCACCATGCCCAGCTAACTTTTATATTTTTTAGTAGAGAAAGGGTTTCACCATGCTGGCCAGCCTGGTCTCAACCTCTGATCTTAGTTGATCTACTCGCCCTGGCGTCCCGAAGTGCTGGGATTACAGGCATGAGCCACCACACCCGGCCTAAATTCTCGGGAAACTGCCAAATAGTGTTCAAAAGTTTTATCATTTTACATTTTCACCAGGAGTGTATGAGGGCTCCAGATGCTTTGCTTCTTTGATTTTGATATGTTCAGTTTTTAAAAATTTTGTCGATAGCAAAGACATGGAATCAGCCTAAATGTCCCTCAGTGGTACACTAGATAAAGAAAATGTGGCACACATGCACCCTGGAATACATGCAGCCATAAAAAAGAATGAGATCATGTCCTTTGCTGGGACATGGATGGAGCTGGAGGCCATTGTCCTTAGCAAACGAACACAGGAGTAGAAAATCAAATACCGCATGTTCTCACTTACAAGTGGGAGCTAAATGATGAGAACACATGGACACATAGAGGGGAACAACACACACTGGGACCTTTGGGAAGGTGGAGGGTGGGAGGAGGGAGAGGATCAGGAAAAATAACTAACGGGTACTAGGCTTCATATCTGGGTGATAAAATAATCTGTACAAAAAAAAAACCCCATGATACAAGTTTACCTATGTAACAAACCTGCACACGTACCCCTGAACTTAAAAGTTAAAAAAAGAAAAGATTTTTAAAAACTGCCCTCAATTCATTGATATCTCATGTGGTTTTACTGTGTCTTACCCTGATGATCACTGATGTGGAGCATCTTTCATTTGTTTATAGGCCATTTGTACACATTAATTTATGAAGTGTCTGGATTTTTAAATTTTGTTGGTTGTGTTATTTATGAGTTGTAAAGGGTCTTTATAAATTCTAGATAGAAGCCCTTTATTTTCCCTCAGTCTATGGTTTGCCTTTTTGTAAATGACATTGTTCAAAGAACAGAAGTTTTAAATTTTGATGGAGTCAAACTTAGGACTTTTTTTCTGGTATGGTTCATGCTTTTGTATATCCTGAGGTCACAAAAGATTGCTCTGAAGTTTTTTCATGGGTGTTCTATAGTTTAAAGTTTTGCAGTTAGATTATATATATGTAGATCTACATATATACAAATTAATAAAAATCATATATATGTGTATATGTATACACATACACAACACACTCAATGTGAGATAGAAGTGTTGATGTTTCTTTTCCCAAATAGATACCCATATGCTCAAGCATCAGTTTTCGAAAATACTTTAATATTGAATTACATTGGCACTGTTGTGAAAAAATAATAGAACATATATGTGTGGTGCTATTTCTGGACTCTCTATTCTGCTTCATTGATTTATTGATCTATCCTTATAGCAAGTTGTCTTGATTTAATGTGCTATGTAGTAAGTCTTGAAATTAGATAGGTCGGTCCCCCTACTTTGTTCTTCTTAAAAATTATTTTGACTATTCTAGGTCCTTTATGTTTTCTTAAACACTTCAGAGTCTACTTGTCAAATTTGACAAAAATGTCTGTTTGGATTTTGGTTTGGATTGCATTAAATCATTATACTGGTTGAGGGAAATTAGCGTGTTAACAGTATTGAGTCTTCTGTTTTCTCTCAGTAATATTTTATTGCTTTTAGTGTGAGAGTTTTGAATGCTTTTTGCTAAATTTATTTCTAAGTATTAGTGCAGTTTGATGCTCTTTCTAAATGGAATTTTAAAAAAAATTCATATGTAATTTGTTACTAGAATATAAAAACAGAATCGATTTTTATATAATGACCTTGCCAAATTCACTAAGTAGTTCTCATAGTTGATTTTAGCTATAGGGTTTCAGTAGATTCCCTACACTCCTTTTCTTTCAAGATTGAGAAATATCCATAGAATGGTGAAATTTTTTTATCTTTTATCAGAAATTGACAATAAATTCTGTCAGCATTGTTTTCTGTATGAGTTGAGATGATTTTTTGGTTTTTCTTTTTTATTGTGTTAATTTGGTAAATTGCATCAACTTTAGTATCTTAAACCAACCTTGCATTTCTAGGGTAAACCTTATGTGATCGTAATATATAATCCTTTAAATACATTATTAGATTTCTTTTTTTAATATATTGCTGAGGATTTTTTATGACTATAATCATAAGAGATATTGGTATATGATTTTCTATACTTGTGATGTCTTGTTAAAAGGTGTTAAGGATTATGCTGACCTCTTAAAATGAGTTCAGAAATGCTCTTTCTTTCTCTTCTTTCTGTAAGAGCTGTGTAGAGATTGATATTATTTGATATTTATTGAACTCTGTATCCAAAAACTGCAGAACACACTTTTCAATTGCATGTCATTATGGTCAACTATATGTCAAGGTACGGAGATAATAAAAGACATAATATTGCATTGTGGGGTTGATAAAGTGTGAAGTTAAATATGAGATAACAATAACACAAAGGAGAGGGGAGGTAAATTATTTATACTGTTGCAAAGTACAAATCATTGTACCATGGTATAATATTGTATAATGCAATGTATAAATTTTGTAAATTGATATAACACTGTCTTAAAATAGACTGTGATTCACATAGGACACAATCCCTAGAACAACCATTGACAAAAGAAAATGCAAATAGGTATAGCCAAAGAACTTAACAGACAAATTAAAATTGAATTTTAAGCGAACAGGTTATTAACACATATATAAAGTAGTAAGAGCAACTGAAGATGAAAAAACAGACGCAACAAATAGAAAACAAACGGCAAAATGACATACCTAAACCCAACAATGTTCATACATTAAATGCAAATTAAATAAATTCTCACTTGAAAGTACAGATTGTCAAACTGAAGAAAAAAGCAAGACCCAACTGTATTATAACTATAAGAAGCATACATTAAATATAAACACAGACGGGTTGAAAATGAAAGAATTAAAAATATGAGTTATGCAAACTGAGAGCATAAGGAAGCTAGTGCAGTTACATTAATATCAGACAAAGTAGACTTGAAGACAAGGAGTATTAGGAAAAAGAAACAAGTATGTTTTATAGTGGTAAAGTGGTCAGTTCAAGAAGACACAAAATTGCAAGTGCGTATGCACCTATTAAGGGCTTAAAAATACATGAAGGAAGAAGTAACAAACTAAAAGAAGAAATAAAATTTCAAAATAAAAGTTAAAGATTTTAACACCTCTTTCTCAGTAGCTGCTAGAGCAATGAAAAAAAAAAAAAAAAAAACCCAGCAAGTATATATATAATCTGTGCTCCCTTCTTTCAGAAATTGGATCTCCTCCAATTTCTGCCTGCTCTTGCTCACCATGCCTTCAAATAGTTGACTTAAAAAATGTTGTTGTGAATTTATAATTTTTACTTGTAGAGGGGTTAGTCTGAATCACTCTGCCATTATCAGAACTGGAATTTTCAATATTGTAACTTGTTTCCTAGTACAGTGCTTTGTAGGTTACTAATTGTAATGGAAGATTTTCTGTTTGACTCACTCATGTTTAACTATTACGAGTGCCATCGCTTTGTTCGTATGTGAAATGGAGTTGTCAAAACATCTCGTGCAAGGTTTGGGCGACAAAACGGATATTTGCAGGAGGACCAGATGTTGATCTTTTTTCTGCCACTTACTAGCTATTTGATTGTACTCAAGTCTTTTAAGTGGCCTCAGCCTTAGTTTCTCTATTTGAGGTGGGGATGAGGGAGAATGAGGGAGTTGGTTTACATCAACGTTTTTAAAACTTAATGTGTCAGAGGCTTCCTTCTCCCCCCAGCATAATCTTATAAAAATACAAAGCATATTAAAACAAAATAGCCCTGATTGAAAAGAGTACAGAGCCCAACCTGTGTATTGCATCCCTTATACACCTCCATGTCTACATTGGCATTAAAGCTCCTTTGGGGAACCTTAGACTTCCTCAGGGAATAGTCTCAAAAAAAAAAAAAAAAATCAAGTCTGGGTAATTTATAAAACTATTTTCCTAACCTGTTTGAGTCCAGGAATGGCCAGATTGTGCTTTTAGAAATGTGGCCGTTTTTCCTAGGGACTAATGTGGGCAGTTGTCATTTTTGACCTCCCTTCTGCTTTTTCTTACCCTTATTTCCATCCTTATCCAACCAACATGGGCAGCCATTTGCTGTGGATATTGGAGAAATCTCATATCTAAGGGATTTCCTGAAATTGTAGTTGAAAGTAGCACTCAGGTACTGCACCACTGAGCACAACCCACCCCTACCTGTCTCTACTTCCCATCTATACAGTGTGAGCAGTACTTGCCTCCACCGCATTGCTCTATGTGGGAGGAATTAATAAGCTTGGTGCTGCTCTGATCATTTATAATTTTTTTCTCCATGTCTAAAGTAGCAGTAGACAGGCTCAAGAAATCCTCTCTTTGCATCGCCAGTTGGTAATTTTGCTTCCTTAAAAGAAGCAACAAAATGAGCAGGTGTTGGGCACTTCCCACTTCCAGGCAGTGTTGTTAGCTCCTACAGAGCACTCCACCTCCAGGCTTGGGAAAAAGCATTGTAAGGTAAGGTGGGAAGTACAACCCACACTATCAGCTCTATCTCCTCCTGCCCCAGCCCTCGTTTTTTCCACCCTTCCACTACAACAACCCTAATGGTAAGTTCTCAAAGTCAGACCCTGGGAGAGGGCACATGTTTTCCTTTGCATATAAATGCCAAACTGGAGAAAAGGATTTCCACAAAGGGCAGTGACATGGTGGGGGATGCTGATGAAGATGATGAAAATAACAATAGTAGCTAAACATTTAAAAAGTGTATCATATGCCAGACATATGCTAAGTGCCTTTATGTGATTTATCTCATTTAGTCTTCTCAACAATTTTAAGAGGTAAGGGATATAGAAATGAGGACAGTGAAGTTTAGAGAGATTAAAGGAACTTGCTTAGGTCCCAGACTTGCAAATGTAATATCCCAGTTTTAAACTCTGTCAGCGTGGCTTCACATTCTGTGCTCTTAACCACTCTAACCATGGCTGATACTACTCCCAATAGACACTTTCTGTCATACAAAGACCCCACCATCCTGTCAGTTTGGAAGATAGAGATGGCATTTCCTCTCCCCTCCTTAAACTAGAAAAAAATGATTAAAAATTAGAGAGAGAGGAACACTCGGGCTTCCTTGCAATAGGAACTTGATATTGATAGGTCATTTTTGGATACCTCTTTGACTGTGAAAGTCACGAACTGCCTGCCAGTCCAAGAAGCCCACAGCAGCACCTTGACTGTGTGTCCATAAAGGGATGAAGCTGCTGGAGTACGTGTATCAGAAAGATTGCAGGAGAGTCAGTCTTCTCTTTGGTGGCAGATGTTTAGACGATATCTGAGATATGTCTGAATTCTGTGATTGAGTGAAATGAACAGTCTTTCAGCTTCAAGGTGTATCCACATTTATGAAAATTGTGTAACTATTTTTCTATCACATTAGCAAGTTAATTGGATGAAGGTAAATTAGATAAAAAGATAAAATAAAAATTTCTATTGTCTTATTTCCTTGGTACTTAATTAGAAAGGGATTACAACTTGGTATGTATATGATGCTTCAGAAGATGCTAACTTATTGTTGAAATAAGTGTCACAACTTAGAGGAGACCTTGTGACTTTCAAAGATTAAGTTAAATGAAACCCACATCAGCTATTTAGTTGGTAGCATAGATACATTGAAAGGCAAGTAGCTGGGATCTTGCAAATAGACAAGAGCCAAATTTGAAATGTGAAAACAAACAAACCAACGAACAAACACTGGGGAGAGATTGGAAAACGCTTTGGAAAAACCATTAACTTGGAACATGGTAGACTTTAGATTGGTCCCGGTTTGGTGTGATGGTGGGCAAATCGCTTCAGCTTTTTGGCTTTGGTTTTTCTATATGAAGTAGAGGGAATAGATGCTCATGAAAATCTTTTCCAGCCCAATGTATGTAATTTTATTTTCCTGGTGATAAAACACAGTTGCATACATTTTGTCCAGAATTTAAGAAGTTTTTTCCATGGGGAAACAGATGGTAGAGGGAGCATAATGGACTATTAATAACATGGACTTCGGAGCAAGACAGCTTGGGTTTGAATCTTGGCCCACTGCTTATAAACTGTTATGACTGTGGCAAGTTATTAACCTCATTGTGCCTTAGTTTCTTCATTCATAGCCTGGGGATAATAATAGTACCTACTTCCTTAGGTTGTTGTGAGGGGTAAATAAGTTAACGTATGTCAAGTAGTAGAACAATGCCTGGCATGTGATAAATGCTGCATAAAGGATTGCTTTTATTACTGTAACAGTGCCACTATTGACTTCTATTGCTGCTCAGTGGCCTTTGCAAGATCTCTTTCCAAGAGATCGCAGGTTTCATTTTTAGACTGAGAATTCCCTGAGGTCCTTGGGGAGTGAGGCTTAGAACAGCACGTGCAGATGTATTTATAATCCCACAAGGAGCAATAAGCCTGTATGCACTCACATCTACACTACTGCCCTTTTCACTGCTCTGTTCTTCCTTTATCCATCACAAAGAAAGCACTCTTGACAGGTGTCAGGGTGGAAGCAGGAGAACTCCCTGAACCTTGCTATGAGGAGTAAGCTAGATAGGGCTCTGGCTTCTTAATGCAATGAAATCTGATGATATGCACAGTGGTTAGGGACATAGATGCTACACCTAAGTCCCAACTTTGGTAATTTCTTAAATTTGTTGCCTTATGACAAGTTACTTAACTTTTCTCTGCCTTTTGTTTCTATCTATATAATCATAATATAATTCCTACTTCATGGAATGGGTAGATGCAAATTCCCAAGAAGGTAGCTGGTTTATATGTTTAGTATATGGGAAATGTTATAAGTACTGTATGATTGTGTATCAGGCAAGGAGAATTTTCGCTCTGTGGATGATCAATGGCTCACTAAAAAAAACCAAGAACCAAATGCTAATAAATTAGTTGCAATTATTTTATAGATGGAAAGATATCCATGCATTGACTAACTCATTTGAAATGGATGACTTATGACTACTTAAATTTTAAAAATTGACCTAAAAATATAAATTAGAATGGAATCTCAGAGTTGGAAAACACTCCAGTTTTTGTCTAATCCAGACACCCCTCACATGCATGTATCTCCCCAGGTGCTTAGCTGGTCCTGTACTCTAAAGGTGGAAGTAGCTTGATTTTGTTCCTGTTGTCCCTGGATCTCTCCTATTTGCAATGGTCCATCCCATCCTAGAGTGCTATGCCCAGCACATGGAGGCATGAAGAGACTGGTCATTATGGTGGTTTTCTGATGGAATGGTATTTGCATAGCTTATTGGAGTAATGCTGGGAAATCTAGTCTCTTCTGACACTTAGGTTTTCAGGTCCTACTGTGGTGTTAGATGCAGCCAATAGAATTAAGTGAGATGACAAAGATGTACTCTTACGTTCCTGGAGAAGCTGCTCCATGAAAGAGAAGATCAGTAAAAAACAAATCGAATGTTGATGCGTGTCGGGGAAGTTTGGAGTTGGAGAATTTTAGAGCTAGAAAAGACCTGGGAGATGATGCAGACCTTTAAAATGATCCAAAAACAAGGTGTAAGAGAGGTTAAGAGACTCGGCCACAGGAACTCCACTAGTTAATGTGAGTACAGAGTGAGAGTTCTTTCCACCACCTCTCTCTGATTCTCCAGCACTGTGACTAGAAATGTGGGTGCTAGAGACTGGCTGCTTTAAATCAGATCTTGGTTCTGCTCTTAATTGGCAGTGTGATCTTCTGCCAGCTGTGTACTTCTCTCTGCCTCAATTTTCTTACTTGGAAAAATGGAAACAATCGTAAAGGTTTTGTGTGTAAGGCACTTATGACAGTGCCTGACGTATAATGAGCACTCAGTAAGTGTGTTATTATTGCTAGTCTTCCAGAGAACCCCAGGAATGTCAGCTCTCAGACAAGCCAGAGAATACACGTTTTGACCAGGCTGGTGTTTAAGAGTATTTTCTCTCACTTGAAATATGGCTTTTTATTCCTTCCTGGCTTCTGATTCAGAAGAGATCTTCAGGACCCATCTGTGAATGAACAACCATATTCTTCTCTGGAATCACTATGTGACTTTGGGATATAAAATGATTAAAAATTATTCCCCATTATTTGTGGTTTCCAATTCACATTCAGCAAATATTTACAGAGTAGTCTGCTGTGTGCCTGGATGCAAAGGTGAGCAGTCTGATGTGCTCCTAACCCTCATGGTATATGCAGGTTAGGTGGGGCAATTTGCAGTTAGATAGGTAATGCTGCCATGGCATGGGAGGGAGCACTGACAAGAGAGAACAGAAAATTGTTTTACAGCACATGCAGGGAGCTCTTAACCTGATGTAAGAGGTCAGGGAAGGACTTTCTGGAAGAAGTGATGTCTAAGCTGAGACCTCAGTGATGAGTTAGATTCCTGACTAGTGTATATAGGGGCTGGAGAAGAGTATGCTAAGCACAGGGAACCGTGTGTGTGTGTGTGTATGTGTGAGTGCATGGATATACACTCAGGCTTAGGAGAACTCTGGGTATTCACCAAGTCATTCAATATTTAACAAGTGTTTATGAACTACTTACTATGCAGCAGGCATTGTTTTACATATTGAGAGACATCAGTTAACAAAATAGGAAATATTCTTATTTTCATGGAAGTGATAGGGGAGAACAGAGAACTAAAGCTTAGCGCTATGAAGACAACTACTTAAGGGAGGATGTTCAGGGAGGACTGTAGGATGAAGTGCCAGTCAAGCTGAGACCTGCGATGTGAAGGAGCCAGACATGTAAACACCTGGGGGAGGCAGAAGGAACAACAAAGTCAAAGAGCTCAACAGCAGGAACAATCTCGGCCTGTTGGAGAAACTGAAAGAGGGCCTGTGTGCTGGTATATCAAGGTGTGGGAAAAGTGTATGAATAATTCAAAGAGTGTTTCATTAGGAGGACTGTTATCAAAAAGATAAAAGACAACGTGTGTTGGTGAGGGTATGGAGAAGAGGGAACTCTAGCACACTGTTGATGGGAATGTACATGGTTGCAGTTGTTACGGAAAACACTATGGAGGTTCCTAAATAAATTAACAATAGGCTGGGCATGGTGGCTCACGCCTGTCATCCCAACACTTTGGGAGGCCCTGGCCAACATGGTGAAACCCTGTCTCTACTTAAAAAAACAAACAAAAAAAACCTGGCTATGGTGGTGCATGCCTGTAATCTCAGCTACTCTGGTGGCTGAGGCACGAGAATTGCTTGAACCTAGGAGGCAGAGGTTGCAGTGAGCTGAGATCGTGCCACTGCACTCCAGTGTGGGTGACAGAGTGGGACTCTGTCTCAAAGAAAAGAAAAAAAATTAACAATATACTGCTATATGATCGAGAAGTCCATCTTCTGGGTATATACCTCAGGAGGTGAAATCACTACCTCATAAAGATATCTGCACTCCTATGCTCACTGCAGCATTATTCACAGTAGCGAAGATAAGGAGACAACCTAAGTGTCCGTCAATGGGCGAACGGATGAAGAAATTGTGGTACATAAATATGCCTTAGAAAGGAAGGAGATTTTTATATTGACAATGAAAGAAATATTTAAAAAACGAGATCTGTCATTTGCCCTAACATGGATGGAACTGGAGGACATTATGCTAAATGAAGTAAGCCAGACACAGAAAGAGGCATAGTGCATCATTTCACTTATATGTGGAATCTAAAAAAAAAAAGTTCAAATATACAGAAACAGAATAAAACAGTTACCAAGGGGCAGGGGGCAGGAATAGAGATGCATGTCAAAGTATACAAAATAGATATGCAGGATGCACAAGTCTACAGATCTAACCTACAAGATGTGGATTATAGTGAATGAAACTGTACGTCATTAGGGACTTTTGCTGAATAAGTAGATTTCCGCTGCTCTTGTTACACAAAAAAAGTAACTATGTGAGGTGATAGATATGTTAATTTGCTTCACTATAGGAACCATTTTACTATCTGTATGTATCCCATACCATCATGTTGTAAACCTCAAATATGTACAACTTATTTTTAAAAATCAATATTTCAAAGGTTGGATTGTTGATGCTGAGAAAGATTCAGAAAATTTCTCAATGGGTTAAAACACACACACACAATGAGTCTCTTTTCTTTTCTTTTCTTTTTTTTTTTTTTTTTGAGACGGAGTCTCACTCTGTCACCGAGCCTGGAGTTCAGTGGCTCAATCTCAGCTCACTGCAACCTCCGCTTCCTGGGTTGAAGTGATTCTCCTGCCTCAGCCTCCTGTGTAGCCAGGATTACAGGTGCCTGACACCACACCTGGCTAATTTTTGTATTTTTTGTAGAGACAGGGTTTCACCATGTTGGCCAGGCTGGTCTCGAACTCCTGACCTCAAGTGATCTGCCCACTTTGGCCACCCAACGTGCTGGGATTACAGGCATGAGCCACTGCGCCAGGTGGACTCTCTTCAAAACTAGAAAGCTTTTGGAAAATCGTGTTGTAGATACTCCTTCTCCGAAGTAGGGATTGGCTATGTGTGTTTTAATAAATGAGATGAGATGAAGAACATACATCCCATGGTCGTTGACTAGAACTGCATATAAGGCAAATGTGCTAATACACATTCTGTTTCCAGTTATGAACACATTTAAGCAACATAACAAATTAGCAGGGCTGCCTGGCTCAACATGAGAGTTCGTTATGATGACTATGGGTGTCCCAGTGATTTCTGTTGGGTTCTAGTTTTATACCGTATTTCTAATTACCTTCAGGAGCATTCTTTTCTTTGGATTCAAATTTGTGTTGCAGAAGTGTTTTACATTTTTTTCTATCCAGTTTGAGCATGCCTTTGTTCAAGCTTATTGTCCATGTTCTTCTCTTCTGTTTTCCCGGAGAGTCTATCTCTGTCTTCGAGCAAATAGGCCACACAGGAGACTCATGGCTCTTGTTTACTCCCAGTCAACAGCTTTGGGGATGACGAAGAGCTGTCCACATCTTCCGACAGTGACGAGGAGGTGATCAAACAATTTGAGATTTCCGTGTCCCGGTCCCAGAGTTTCCGTTCAGTGACATCTGAGAAAGGAAAGCAGACAGGATTGGAGCAGAAACCAAAATTCAGCCGTTTGTTGTTGACACACGGAGAAGATGGCACAGAAGTATCTGCCTGTGAAGGTATTCTTTGCCTGACACCCTTTCTTTAGACCAGGGATGGCCAATGGTAAAAGCACATCTGAATTATTCAGCCTCTGCACTCTGCATCTGAGAGTCCAGAAAGGAAAAGAAAATGAGACAGGATGCAGCACATGGAGCAAAGGGGCTGCTTTAAACCTCGCAAGGGGACTGCCATGCAGGAGGGTTGAGAGAAGGAATGGATCAGAACTGGGTGGGTCTCGAGACTAGGTTGTGGGACCCCTTTCTTTCTTATTGGCCACTTCTTCCTAAATTTAGAATAGTATTTATTGAGCTTAGCAAATCTTGTTCCCTTTTGATGAATACAAAAATTTCATGTACCTGTCCACTGACGTTGAGAGTCTGTGCCATTTCTCCCATTTAGAATCATAAAATAAGTTTTCCACATATCTGTATAACTCCAGAAGATATTTTGAAGCCTTTCTTCTAATTAGTTTGCATTATGAAAGCAATGGGTATTTTTATCTTTCAAATAAAAAAAAGTAGTGTAATAATATTAAATAGCCTTTTTCAAACAGCACATGCCCCTGCATCCTTACCCTCAGTCCCTGTAGTTTCTTACACACCCCACCTGCGTGACAATTACTGGGTAAGCACAAAGTCTTATGTCATTCTCCAGCATTATCTTCCTAAATTTACATTTCACAAAGGGGAGGGGATACTCAAAGTTAGGGTGGCCAGCTTGGGATGGTGGGCAGACCTTGTTACAGGTCCTCCTCCCCTCTCTAACATAGACCCAAAGTAACCTGGAGAGAGGATGCAAACAGAACAGTACACTATTTCTTTGTGGTTTCCCAAGCAAAGGTCAAAGTATCTATCTGACTCCTGTATGACCAGAGCCCTGAATAGACACAGCCATCGTAACAGGGAAGGGTCTGTGAAGTGTATTTGGTAAAAAAGCAAGAGAAAATGCTCTGCCACCCACCTTCGTGACCTGATCTCAGTTACCTGAGCTCTCTAACCTTTCCTTCTTTCCATTTGGGAAGGTGGTCGGTCAAATGAGGGCATAGCTGTAGATGTTCCATGTTTTCAAACCCAGACAGACAAAAAGGAGGGTGCAGAAATTGAGAGAAGATAAAAGAGGAGACATTTTGATTTGAGGATGAGCACAGGACATGCAGACAGAATAAAGGATTAAAGAGCTAGAATTAACAAAAAGATCCCTAATTTTCAGCAGAAATAACTTGTTATCTGTCATGTGGTCTGACTTATTGGCATAAACCAACATAATGTATTTTATTGCCATTCTTTTTAGCTCAAGGTAAATTAATAAATAAAGGCCTTATATAACCGAACCACAACATCAGTGGCCGCGGACACTGTCATTTCCCCACCCTCTCTCTTGGCTTTTCTCTTTCTCTGATGTTACATCACAGCATTCCTTTCTCTCCATTGAGAGGGCAAATGTTAGCTAATGAAAGTTAATAGCAGTTGATTCCCTGAGAACAGCTTGTTTAATCCTAAAGCTAATGGCCCCATTTCCCCAAAGCCCAAGTGTCTGGCTTCTGATTTACACAAATGGCTGATATTCTGAGAGTTCTGACAACCATTCTAACCCTCATCCTTCCTGGGATGAGCAACAAATTATCTCTTGTCCTAACTGGTAATTCTAAATTTTAGACAGATAGTGATAGAAAAGGTTAAAGAGGAAAAAAAATCTACTACATTGAATGAAGTACCTGTAGATTTTGAAGAAAATCAGCAAGATTTTCATAGAAATAGACACATGCCAAATTTTAGGTTACCAGATGCCGTGGAAATGTTAACATGGTTTTTATTGCTTGATTTTTTTTTTGTTCATCTTTATATCAGTGGATTTTTTTCGGTGGTAAAGAATCATGAAAAGATTAAGCATGCAGCCCAGAGAGGAATTTTTTGGTGTGCCTGTTCTCTATTTAGCTGTTTTATTCCACTGTAAACCTTGTTTTGTAAGACCAAATGTAGTTGTAGAAACAGTTCTTCCACTTTAAAAATGCATTCAAAAGTGTTGGACAGTGAAATTAAAGGGCCAAATGCAAGTAAAATCTGAAACATGAATGAGCTAGTGGTAGGTTGTCTCATATTTCATCTTAAGTGAAATCCTTCATTCTAGATTCTGTGGTGAGGGTATTTGGAACCATATTCCAGGCAATTTCTCTTTTGTCCTGTGTGTCTGATTTAATGTTATTGCACACTAATTGTCACTGGATTCCTGATAATGTTAAAGAGGGTTTTTGGTCTAAGTGATCTGGATTGGAGGCCTGTATGCAAGGTCTTTAGGCATGAAAGATTAGTTGCAGAATATTAGTCCATTTCCTGGAGCTTTTTTTTTTTTTTTTTCTAGCAGTAACCTTATTTTTGCTTATGGAATAGTTATTCTGAGGATGTTTCCTACAAGCTAGATATTATTACCCTGGTGTCCTCAAAACCAGATCACTTGTCTCCAGAATGTGTACTTAGTTTTGTCTGAGATGGTATATCTGTCATGGTTCAATTGGAGAACTAGAACCAGCAGGGTTACATGCATACATATACATACAGAATGTACATGTACATACAAACACATGCACATGCAGGGGTGTGTGTGTGTGTGTGTGTGTGTGTGTGTGTATGTATGTGTGTGTACCCCAAGAGATTCATTGCAAAGAACTGGTTTATATGAAGGTGGTGGCTGGCTAGGTAACAGAAATACACAGCCCCCATATTTGCAGAACAGGTTGCAGAAAGGTAGGGGGAAACTCTAGGCATGAGCTGAAGCTGTAGTTCTTAGGTTAAACTTCTTTTCCAGGGGAACCTCAGTTCTCTTAAGGTCTTTCAGCTGACTGCTTATGTAGGATAATCTCCTTTGCTTAAAGTCAACTGATTATAGGCTTTAATCACATCTATAAAATACCTTCACAGCACTACCTAGATTTAGTGTTTGATTGAATAATTGGCGCCTATAGTCTAACCAAGTTGACACATAAAACTTGCCGTCACAGATGGTAAGCAGAAGTCTTTGTATTTGGGTGGCGATCAGGGAAAGAGGTTTGGGAGTATGAAAAATGTATTCGAATAATGGGGTTTTATTCTATCAAAGTGGGATATGGACTAAGCAAGTGGAAGAATTTCTCTGTTAAAATAAATTTGGTTGATGTGACATAGTTATGGCCTATAATTTCTAAGAAGCCAGGATACATTTCTCTGACAACAGGCAATTACTTTTGTGCGTGTGTTGAAGGTGACATGATCTTCTTTAATTTAAAGGCACGGGAAGACTGCTTTATGGAAAGGTGAATCACCTTTCCCTTTCCTCCTCCTCGCAACTTGACTTGTACCCCAGATTTGCTTCTCTAATTCATTCCTTGCTTGTCTGTCATGGAAAATGGTTTGTTACGTTAATATCATTCTTATGTTTTTCAGTTATGAATAGCTTTTCAAGGCTTAATGTAGCTTTTGAAAATTCTCTTATTACTGATCTTGGTATTATCACCGTAGGAGTTAAAGTCATGAGACAATTTTATGGGGGTAATTTCTTGGTAAAGTAAAAATTTGCGCTGAAATCCTGCTGGGTTCTACACATGTTGATGGATGACCCACTGTTTAATAGGACATTTTGCTGTTCGTATATGTGAGGAATGGGTGTGCTAATTAGAGACTTAGAAGAAAATCCTGCTTTATGTTGTAGGTTTTTGCATGTGGATTTTTCCTTGTTCTGTCATTTTGTGTGGCCTGTTTTTAGTGTGTTTGCCAAATAACCAAAAGTCTGGATGTAAAAATGTTGTGATGTCCTATAAAAGTGTGTCTAAAGGATCTGAACTGAATAATTGAGGATAACAAAGAAGATAGGGAACTTTCTCAATGGCCTGCTGTGATTTTACAAAACCCTAAATCAGGAGTCTGAAGTTCTGCCCCGAGGATCTGCCTGAAGATGTTTTTATATGGTCTGGTTGATAACATATTTTTAAAGTTTGAATGCTTACTATACATGGGTCATATACTCTGGTGAATCGCTGTCACCAACACTCATATTGCCACATACCTGGCTGCTTTCAATGTTTATTACCTACGTAGAGTTTTAAGTTCTCTGAAGGGTTAGTGATAACCCACTGGCAGATAAAGACTATGCAGTAGATGTATGTGGCTTAGTACCATCCAGGAGCTTACATTCTATTAATAGCTGAGGTATCAGGCTAACGAGGGAAAACAATTGCTACCATACGATGTATATGTAAGAGCTTTATGACATAGACTTTGCCAACCCACTCCCTTGTCCTGTCTAAATCTCTAATTTTCTTTCATCCTGGGATGGGGTCTGCTAGAGGAGAAAAGATGCCAAAGAGATAAGAGATCTTCAATTTCTCTTTGGGCGTGAGAGGCAAATAGTGGGGGCAGCTATTCCTTAAGAAGATCCTGCCAGCTTTTCTTGACCATCTGAGGACAACCTTGACATGTAGGAAGACAAAAGGGGATGAATTGGGGTGAGGAGTGCTGAGAGAGAAAAATGTGGAGACTGAAGGAGGCAGGGAAGGCTCAGGAGTTGTTGGCGCTTTGTATGGGGAGGGAGGACAGGACACAGGGAGGGTTTGAGGGGCACCGTGAGCAGAAATACACAGCTAGCATTTTCATAAGTGGGTGAGACCAGAGGAATAAGGCATGGTCACTTGGGAAGCAGTGGAAAATGGGGTTGGATGGGCTGGATGAGGCCAGTTCGGGCCAGGCAGGTAAGCAAGGCTAATATTTATGGAAGGCCTGCTGGCTGCCAGGTGAGTATTATTTCATGTGTCCACAGTGATCTTCTGATGGCTTTCATCATTTTTTAGATAAAGAAGCAAAGATTCAGAGAATTTGAATATTGTCCAAATTCTTATGGCAGAGACAGGATTTAAACTCAGATCATATCAATCCAAGACCATGGATCAAGGAGAGAACTTTTTACTTGGTAGGGTCACCGAAGCTTTTTGAGCAGAGGGGAATATAGTAAACACTGCAGAGAAAAGGAAGCATGGTAAGGTTGGGAGACCATATGATCTTCACATTAGATGACTCTTTTTGCTTTCTAGATCCATTGCAGAAGTCTTGTGGTCATTAGCTCCAGCAAAATGCTGTGTCTATTTTATCCTTTTGACAAAAATATACATTCTCTACACTCATATTTAAAAAGTATTAAACCTTCTGATACCCCCCATAATGAGATAATGTTCTTTTTCATTTTATGGATCAAGTTTCTTCACTGTATGGATAGAATTATGTTTCTGCAAGTATTATTGGTATGGGTTCTGTTTTTGCAATCTTGATTATTGTGACTGCAATTACTCAATTTCTCTAGGTAAAAAGGTGTTAAAAATAATGAATTTTAAATAGTTTTCTTATTGCAAATTTAGATTTGGATGGAGCCAGCCAACGGCGTTATTCTGAGAATCTCTCCTGTGGTGAAGATGACCACATCCCTGCTCACTCACAGTCCCCATGTGAGAGGGGGGATGCCAAACACCATGGCACATCGCACCAAGAGTCCAATGTGGTCCAAAGCCTCAGGCGCCAATCCACAGAGGGCAGCTTGGAGATGGAGACAGCTTTTAATAGCCGGGGATTTGAAGATTCCTATGCCACTGACAGCTCCTCCATGTGGAGTCCAGAGGCAAGTTATTTGTTTTTCATTCTTTCATTGGTTCCCTTTCCCCTTCCCCTCTTTCCACTATCCTTTCTCCTCATCTCACTAAAAAAAAAAAAAAATTTTCCAGAAAGGAAGCATTACCTTTATCTGCAATAAATTTTTGTTCAGATGACCAAAATCCCAAGCATGTCAATAACAGAATCACAAATACCTCCCAAAATGGGAAAAAAAGGAAGAATGGTTTAAAAAAAAGGAAGAAAAAGAGGAATGGTGACAGAATGGATCCAGGAACAGCCATGCTTTTCTTTTACATAAAGACTTTTTACAGGCTTAATTTTAAATAATGGAATTTTCAGTTCTTTAGAGAGACTGGTTTATTTACTTCATGGTTTCAATTAAGTGGAGTCTATTTTTATGTAGCCCGAATCTCAAGTTTTGATTATTTGATATGAAAGTTATTTGAAAATTGAACTAAAATGATATGACCTTCCAAGTGAAATTATACAAGGTATGATGATGTGGCTGTTGCACTGTAAATATATTTGTTAGCTTTGAATTTAACTGAAGGCCTAGGAGACAGCATTAATTAGTAATGGCCCTCTGGCCATTGACACTGCTTTTTGTAGTAAATCTCTGATAAAAGATACTTCTTCCAAAGTTCTTTTTCAATTAAAGCTTAGTCCAGAATAAATGTAACAATCCAGAGATATGGCTGGAGGTGATGATGGTAGTAGCTACAATTTATTGAGCAGTAAATATATGCCAGGCATTGTGATAAGGATTTTACCAAATTGTTTCCTTTTACTGGCCCTTACGGTTATTTTTCCATTAAATAGATCCCTCCTATCATGATTCTGTGACATTGGAAGGCATTAAGGAATGGCGTTTAATACCTAATTTGAAATTAATTTTGATGAAATAAGTCATATATGTATATAAACCTTTAATATAATTTGCAGGGATGAGGGAAGGAGGAGAGAGGTAAATAGATTTTATTAGCATCCATTTGAGAAAATAAACAGAATGCATCTCTTATTAGGACTTGGAGTGTCACACACACTAAATGCTCAAGGTAAAAAAAAAAAAAAAATCACAGAAAACCCTGTTTCCAAGCCTTACTGCTGACACATTGGTGCGTGTAGGTAGTATCTAAGGAGGGATATGCACACATATACATGCCGCTGTATTGGTGTCTCTGCTGAGGACCTAAATGGTAGCTCACATATGTGGTTTGTGACTTGTTAAAAAGCAGCGCTTCATTCAGAGGCACCCAAAGCCATTAACTTTATAAATTTTGTTTTAAAAAAGAAAAACCTCTGCTTACCCGTTAGTTTACTACCAAGCCATATTAAATCCCACACACTAACATTTAAAAAATGCTTTGAATCTCTCACCCAAAAACAAAACAGACTAAACGATTTGCCTGCCTATTGATACTCTGTCTCCTTGGTGATTGTGCCATGAGGCTTGGAAGTGCCTTCTCCAGGTCACCTCCCATTTACCTGCCTGCTGGAGCTTTAATAGAAGACTTGGTATTGAGGGTACTAAATGTTCTCAGACTCCAAAAATACCCAGACATCTCTGTGTGCTCCATTCAACCTCCTATCTATTTTGAGAAAAAACTGTAATTTGGTGCTCCTACAGTAGAACTTCAAATTCAACACGGAGGCAGTTCCCGTAACTGCCTGCTTTGCAGGCTTAGCTTGCCTTTTAAGAATTGATTTATTTGCCTCTTAGCTGTATTGAGAACTCTGTCTTCCCCTGTGTATCTGGCATCAGGAACATATTGTAGGCCTGTTTGCTTTAGGCCACACAGATGACATCAACACTATCTTACTAAAACAGAAAGGCTTTCAATTTGACAGAAAATCTTTAAACATACATGGGTTTTGACAATTTGACGCAAGTATTCTCATCTTAAGGAAAAGCCCAGGATATTAGAGCTCAAGGAATCATTTATTTTGTCTCAGAAGGAAACCGGTCGTGCAGTGTGACTACCTGTTAGGCTGATGGATTTTTGAGCTCCACTTTTCTCTGCTGGCAAAGGCCTTTGGCTTTTTCCTGCAGACCCAGGGCTTGGCAGGAAGGACAATGGGAGTGTGGCTGGTGATTTTGAGCACACAGGGAGACAGGTGTCCCACTTTTCTTCTCTGCTTTCCACTGATTAATTGGTTGGCCTTGAGAAGTTAATTAAAATCTGCCAAATGGGGATAAGAATGAAGAGATTTTTACCTTGCAGGAAGGTCAGATGGATTAGTGGTGTTAACAGTACCCACATGAGGAGCTCCTTCAGTTGCCTTGTGAGAGGTAAAGTGTATTGAAATAATTAATTGCTATGAAAATACCAACATTCACAAATCTTTTTCTCAAATTAACCCAGGGAGGGGCCACAAAGCCCAGTTTTTATGGGCCACAGCTTGAATTGGCCTATCCAAAGCCCAGCCATTGGCAGGATCTGCGCCTTATTCAGAGGCATTCTTAGAACAGTCAGGAGCTCTACTCAAGACTCTCCTAGAAACCTGCAGGTGCAGTGAGCATTTATCTGAAGAGATAGCCTGATACATAAGTGGAGAGAGTTCCTCATTCACTAAAATATTTTTACCTTGGCATTGGAGTTGACAAAACTAAGAGCTATTAACTAACATTAAGACCAGGGGCCGCAAAGGATATAAAAACCACAGAGAGTGTGATTCCAACCCCCACCTTCTGTCTTCTCCCCTCTTCATCTTGTGCTCTCTCTCTCTCGTGCGTGCTTTCTCTCTCTCTCTATATGTGTGTGTGTGTGTGTGTGTGTGTGTGTAAATAAAAATTGTTATGCCTGAAGGTTTGCGGAAGAAGAAAGGAGACTGTATGGTTCAAAATAAGGTTTGAGATTTTGGGATTTTGAGTATTGAATACGAGTTAAGGCAGGCCCAGAACCCAAAACTGCCAGGGAATGAGTCCTGGATAATCTTGTCTATGAATATGATCTGGGCTTGTGGGGAAAGAGCGTGTTATTTAGTCTTTCTAAGCTTTAGTTTCTTCCTTCATAAAATGAAGATATTAAAATACCTACCTCATTACATTGATGTAAATATTCAAAAAGATAATGTTTCTTAGTTGGGTTCCTCAAATAAACAGAGCCTAAGTAAAGGCTTTGTTCCCTACTTTGGGAGTGCAACCCCAGGGAACAAAAGTGCGAGACAAGGGAAGTAAGGCAGGGAAGAAGGGAGATCAAGTATGAGAATACACAGTTGAATTGGCCACCACTCCGTATGGCTAATTGCTTGATCTTGTGTGTCCACACTCCAAGAATTTGTGTGAACTGATAGGACAACTGACTACGGGGCAAAAAGTAGACTTTACATATCTTAGTGTCAAGCAGGATTCTGCAGCTGTCTAAGCCTTGGCGGTCAACAGAAGGACCAATGATAAGAGATGAGAATTATATTGTGTGGGTAGAAGGTAAGACTTTATTGAATTGTTCCAGACTGAAACTACTTAGAGCCCAGATAGGCTGTGCCTTAGGGGAAGATGGAACATGAGGTAAGGCCAAGAAGATCTGAAGTGTTTTAGAGCCAGTTTTTGTAGCCTGTAAAGGATTTGATATGGTATTTGGCATAAGAAACAGCATAGTAGATGTTAGCTATTATTACTTATGGTCAGAAATGCAATACAGAGATGAACAAGAGTAGGCTAAAATAGATGGGAGTTTTAGGAAGACACAAGGGAGTTTGAGAGAAGATTCTGACTTGATTTTTGAGTTGGCCTAAATCCTTGGAGACTTGCTTCTAATATATATATACACCAGTCAGTTGTATTCAAAAGTCTCTATAGCAACCACTTTTATCACTTGAAACTAAGTACCTCTGAATAGAAACACTCACGCATGATTGCATGCTCAGAAGAAAGGATATAAGAAGCTTCACTTATTTTACAAGAAATCTAAATTTTCTTGTAGGCTAATTTGAATCTTAAAAGAAAAGGGTATTAGATGTCTACTATCTATCAAGTCCTCTACCTTTTACAACATCCCTACACAGAAGGTACCATTTCCATTTTACAGTTGAGGAAAATAGAACATGGAAAGGATTAAATAACTTGCCCAGTGTCATAGAGCTAGTAAGTGGTAGGCCTGGGCTTCCTAAGGAAATATGAACCCAGAGAACCATGAACTTTCACCGAGACTGTGTGGGAAAGTTTCATTGATGGATGCATATTTTGAGGCATTTTATTATAATTTGAAATGAGATCTCTAAATTAGCAAGGTCTGGTGTTCAATTGCATAAATAAGAACTGGTTTGCAATAAAAATCAGTTCAAAGTTGAGTTACAGGTAAGGATTATGCCTTCAGAGGAAAACAGAATTATTTTTGACATTATTTATAATTTGTTAGTGGGGTGGTTCATTATAATAAATGCAGTTCAGCTCAGTTTTCCCAGTAAGGTCATCAGATCTGAATGGCTGCAAGTAAATTGCCGTCCAAGGATGACATTCCATAAAGAGAGATGTGTGTTTGAGAATAGGTAGCACCAGTCCAGTGGTGGGAATAGATATTGATGCAGTCTGGCCTGAGCCAGGTATTTTCACATCAATGAAAACCTCACAACAACACACCAGCAAGCAGGCACATTAATGTGCGTTTTTAAGCTTGAATACAGAGAGGCTGGTCTATTTGGCCAGGGTAAAAAAGCTAGTCAGTGCTAGAGTTATGATTTCAATTTAGATATTCTGGCTCCAGGCTCAGTGCTGCTGTTTACTAAAGGGCTGTGGAGGTGTCCTCCTAAACCTTTGTTGCTCAAAGTGTGAGGCGAGGCTAGTAGCATCAACATCCTTTGCACACGTCCCAGAAATGGCAGAATCTCAAGCTCCACTCCAGACCTACTGAGTCAGAATCCTCAGATGATTTAGGTCTACATTAAAGTTTGAGAAGCTCAGCCCTAAACCTTTTCTCCCACATAGATTGAAAATATACTGAAGCATCACCTTCCTGGGACTCCCATCAAAATTCTTGTCTGTAGAAAACTCTTGTCTGTGGAGAACAGGCTCAGGCTCAACCATCTGTATTTAGGGACACAAGGAAAAGTCTCCTATGGACAATTGCCTGTTGACTTAATTTTAGATTTAGCATCTCATTTGGTTTCAATGATCCTGGGCAATTGTGCTTTTTGAGAGGCAGTGTATATGAAAACACTTTGCAAAATATAAAAGCTTTAGTTATCCATTCCAAAAACATTCACGAAGGCGCGCCATATGCTAGGCACTGTGCCGTCAAAGAATTCACAGTTTAATGCAGCGACAGACCAGTAAATAGACCTGTCTGATATAGAGGGAATACACTGGCAGTTAGAAAGCAGGGATTCTGAAGGAGCACAAAGGAGCACCAACTGGCCAAAGTGTAATTGGGTATCATCATTTCCGTTTCTAATTGTTTCCTCTGCCTGCAACAGGAACAGGACAGGACCAATTTGCAGGTGCCATCTGGAGTCTCAGAGCCCATCTCAAAGTGTGGTGACCTAGATGTCATCTTTGAATATAGAGCCTCCAGCCAGAAGCTCACAGTGACCATTGTGAGGGCACAGGGCCTCCCAGATAAGGACCGAAGTGGTGTCAACTCCTGGCAAGTTCATGTAGTGCTGCTGCCTGGTAAGAAACAGAGGGGCAGGACGAATATACAGAGAGGGCCCAACCCCATCTTCAAGGAGAAGGTCACCTTCGCCAAGCTGGAACCCAGAGACGTGGCTACCTGTGCTGTCCGCTTCCGCCTGTACGCTGCCCGGAAGATGACCCGAGAGAGAATGATGGGAGAGAAACTATTCTATCTCAGCCACCTGCACCCAGAAGGGGAAATGAAAGTGACTCTGGTTCTGGAGCCAAGAAGTAATATAAGTGTGAGTATGTTAAATGGTGCTGCTAATGACGTGGTGTGTTCAAAGACCTGAGATTATCAGCCCTTGATTTAGTACATTCAGTCTGTGAATTCAGAGACTTGAATTTAATTTTCCATTTGGCTCTCCTCACCCTTGTAAGCCATGATTTGCACTTCATGGTACAATGGGTCTTTCATGCCTGTCTTCCTGATAACCTGATGGATAAATGCCCTGTCCATTTTAGGACAAGATAGCAGCAGTGTGGTAGAGGGCATGGAAAAAAACAGGGAAGGTGACTTGGCCTTCTGGTTTGTGGATAGCTTATCCTACTCCTCCTACCCCCAATCTGCATCATGATGAATCTCAGAGATGGGACTTTCTGGGCAAGGTTCTTCACAGGTATGCTGAGGCGGACTGAGATAGCAGCCCAGAACTTCAGCTGCCTCCGAAACCTTTCATTTGTACTACTACAGTCTTCCCTCATACCCCATTTCCCTGCTTGCCCCAGAGTTTCAAGGAAGGGTGTCATAATTTATATGTCTACAGGATGGGCAGCTCACTACTGCTGTGGGTTATATGTCATGTAGTATGCCCATCTCCTTTTACAAAACCATGTTAACAGATCAGGGAGCTCTCTAGGCTTTGGGGTCAATCAGTCATTCATTCAGAGATGTTTACTGTCAATTATGGTACAGGCAAAGTGGATGCAGGAGAGAACTAAGCAGGCGATGCCTCTGCACTTGGAGAGCTTGCAGTCTAGTGGTGGCCAAGTAGGCAAGGAGAGAGAGTGATAGGCTGCGCTTGTTTAGAGGATCAGAGAAAGTTTCTTTGAGGTGGTGATAAAACACCAGAACTCACAGCATCGAGAGAGCGAGGCTGGTGACGTGAGGAGGATGAGAGTTCCAGACAGAGAGAACAGCACAAGCAAGCAGTCAGGATGTGGGGTGGCCGGGGGAGGGAGGAAGCTTGTCGTATCTGAAGAAGAACAAAGGAGACAGAAAAGCTGGACTGTAGTGGTGGCAGATTCATCTACTTAAATGTCCAATGATGTCTCAAAATCAATGTCTTCAGGCTTGAAATCCTGATTTTTGCCTCCCTAAATCTATTCCACCTGCAGTCTTCCCCATGTTGCTTAAAGGCAGTTTCATTCTTCCAATTGCTGGGTTCAAAAATCTCAGAAGTCATCTGTGACTTTTCTGTTTTCCACCTGAAATCCTATGGGCTCTATCTTCAAGTACAACCAGAACCTGGCTCTCTGCTGGATTACTGAAATAGCTGCTCAGTGGTGGTCTTTCCACTTCTGCTTTTGCCTCTACAGACTCTTCTGGACATGGGAGCCAGAATGAGCCTTTTAAAGTATAAGCCAGATGATGTCTCATCTCTGCTCAGATCTCCCTTTTTTCTTAATATCTGAGTAAAGCACATCTGAAGTGATGGAGAACAGAATGCACAGGAGATCAGGAGGGATCCTGCATGATAGAGCTGGGGAATGGGGATGATCACACCCATATTTCTGCTTGCTAGGCCCTATGCTGTGTGCTGGTGGCACAGAGTTGAATGGGGAAAATGAGCTAGTGTAAAAGAACTTTGCAGGTGAAAATCTTTCATTTTGTTGAGCATAGTTATGTGCCAGACATTAGGCTATGCACCAGGGACTGACAGATTTATACGGATTCGGAATTCGATGGGAGAGGCAAGCAGTGAGTGACAGGTGCCACTGCGGGAAGCTTTTATAGAAGCACTGGAGTGGGAGTGAGTCTCACTTAAAAGTAAGCAAATATTTCATTGTTGAATTTTTGTCTTCTAGACAGTAGGGTCTGTAAGGCATTTATCACAACCACCTAGCCCTACCGTTTTTCCATAAAGCCTCTGGGGCAGCGGGGCGGGGGGTGGCACTCTGCCGAGATGTCTGTGGCTTGGTAAATAGGATATTTTCCTGCAGATGGGCAGAATATTTGATTCCTTTTATTGGTTCTGATTATTGAGTTTCTGGTCAGAAGTTTGAATAAATGATTTTAGACATTGAGAAGAAAGGGTTAAGCCAAATCGAATGCCCTTATTTCTGGTGGAAGAGACGGTATTTCAGGGGGACAGGATTGCCTGCCCCCACAGGGCTGATTCCTACTCCCGTGCCTTGAGTGACAATCAGTGTCCTGTTTAATTTTGTGCTCCTCCTCCTGATGTGCCCGTGCCTGGTGGGGAAGGGTAGGTGCTCAGGAGAAGCGTGCCCATGAATAAACATGACAGAAAGTGCAAGGTCTCCTGGGATCACTTGGTGCCTGCCAGGTGGCTGAGACCCACAACCCATGTGTTGGCTTTTTTCTCAAACAGTTGTAAAAGTGCTCATTTGTAATGTAAGTTATTTCTTTAAAAGGCAAAATTTGGCACCTGGCATATATTTAACAACCTTAAGCAGTACTAGGAGCCAAATGTTCTATGTGGGGGTAGATGTCCAGTGGTCGTTTCTTTTATAGTCAAGACACAACACCTCCTGTATTGCCGTATTCATCAAGGAGCTGCAGAGAACAGAAACAAACCTCAGGCCTGGAGTGGAGGGGTTCCTTAGAAACATCCAAGCACAGATTACACAGGAGGGAATTTGAGTCTATATTGAATGTATTATTAACTCTCCTTGTATCTTAGAGGGTTTGATTTACACTAGTAATAACGTCTTTGTCCGTTTTGTCTTTAGAGAGGAAATATTGAATGGAGACAGCTCTTGAAGCAAACATGTCAGTTCCTAATGCAGGGATCTCATCCATGACTGTGCTCCTGGGGCCATTGTAATTCACACCGAGTGCACCCTTAGTCATCTTTGGCAGTCATTGGGGATTGGGTCACAATGTCACCAAACATAATATCGGCTTTCTCTGAAAGAGAGTAGTGCAGCGTGGGCCAATGGATTCTTTGTTGTTCTTCCCCTCCAGAGTGGAGGGTCTCCGCTCAGCCCATCTGCGGTTTCTCACAGTGATAGTACTTCATCCACGCAGTCGCTGTCTCATGGAGGGGCGCCAGAGCTGTTGGTGGGGCTCTCGTACAATGCCACAACGGGGCGATTATCTGTGGAAATGATCAAAGGCAGCCATTTCCGAAACCTTGCTGTTAACCGAGCACCTGGTAAGTGTGAGTCTGTTCTCCCAGCTCTGGTTCTTCCAGAGACAAATGGAAAGACCTGTCTGCTTTCATCTTAGTTCTTAAATTTTTACCATAAAAATGATCTTATTATGACTTAGGCAAGCTTTCACAAAGAGATACCTTTCTATTTTTAAATGGCTTTCTATTTAATTAGACTTCTTTGCTATCTAGATGTATCTGGACATGAAATAGACTGGCCTGTGTGTCTATATTGTTTAAAGGAAAAGAATGAACAGCATTTTCAGCAACATAATGTGTATAGGCAATTAAAATCTGCTAATATGTCCTAGACCCTCAACTTTAAAGAAAAAGAGCTCTGGCTTTGGAGTAGGGCAGATCTGGGATTGAATTCCAGCTTTACCTACTACTTAACCACTAGCTTTGATCTGATCCTGTGTAATTTATCCCTTTTCAGAACACAGCTAACTCATCTGACAAAAAGAAGATATTAATAGTACCTTCCTGATGGAGTTGTTTTGGAGTTTAAATGAAATGATTTATTTAAAGCATTTAGTACAGTGCCTACCACATAGTGAATGCACAAGAAATGTTAATGGTTATGGTGTTGACAGAGAAAGGAAGTACAGGAGGCAGATCTGGGGCAATGCAGGACTGGCTGTCCAGGGGAACTGCCACTTTTGAGATTGTCACTGGAAAGAGGGGTTCAAGGTATATCCCCAGAGCTGCAGTCCAAAGTTCAGAAAGCCACACTCAAAAAGCTGCTGTTTTCAGTTGCCTCAACAGCCTTTCACCATCTAGGAAGTTAGAGACTGAACATTAGAAGCATGCTGTTAAAAAGTTTGCTTACCTTTTTATGATCTTGTTTTTCAGCAAAAAAGCTTGAAAGGGGGTTTCTTTTTTGCTTCTGCCTTCTGGACCTCATGCAAACACACCTAATTGGAGGACTTAATTTGGATATGGAATGCTAGCTGCAAGAGAGTCTGAAAATGTTGTTGAATTTCTAGTCTTTCAAGTCAGGAAGGTAAACTTCAAGGGAGTAGAATGGAGGGCTAGGGAGCCTGCCACCATGGGCACCAAACTGTTATTGAAAGAAGGATGAAATCAGTATATTTGTGGCAGGCTGAAAGAGTCAGTGGACTCAGGTCTCATGTGTCAGCAGCAGGTGAAGAACTAGGAGTGCCACTGTAAAAGAGTCATCTCCTACAGCTGAATCTGGGCTCTCACTCTTTTTTTGCCCTTAACTGTGCCGCAGCCCTCAAAAGCTCTGTGGAATGGGGGTATCTTGTTAGAACTTGTGTGAAAACCATTAGGGCAAATTAGTAAGGAATGCCCCAGCACTTTGGATAACAGAATAGACTGGGTTTATCAGCCATATTCTGTGTTGACACTCAGAGCCACGTGAGGGCTATTTAGAATGCATAATAGATGCTTATTATTTGTTGCATAGCTAGACTCTTTTTACTAGATACCAATTTGTTTTCCAGAATAGCTCTGAATTTATTAGAGATCTGTCTGGATTTACTACTTTGCCTTCTGAACTTTTGCTAACCTCTTTCCCTGTCCTTCTGAGACCTGGTAAAGTCTGAACAATTTTTTAGGAACACAGTAGAGATGCAGAGAATGATGGGGTTGTGGATCACACAATCATGGCCTGTTCAAGTCCATGCTGTGAAGCTTTGTTTTGTATATTGGGTGGTACTAGGCAATACAGAAGAGAGGTACAGCGTGGTGCTTGAGAAAGTACCAGCTGGAGGCCAACAAACCAAGGTGTGAATTCAGGCTCTGCCACTTATTATAATAGCTGTGAGTTACTGCCTGGGTGTGGTGGCTCAATGCCTGTAACCCCAGCACTTTGGGAGGCTGAGGTGAATGGATCACCTCAGGTCAGGGGTTCGAGACCAGCCTGGCCAACATGGCGAAACCCCATCTCTACGGAAAATAACAAAAATTAACCGAGCTTGGTGGTGCACGCCTGTAATCCCAGCTACTTGAGAGACTGAGGCCAGAGAATCACTTGAACCCAGGAGGTGGAGGTTGCAGTGAGCCAAGGTTGCACCACTGCACTCCAGCCTGGGTGACAGAGTGAGACTCTGTCTCAAAAAAACAAAAAACAAACAAACAAACAAACAAAAATTGTGAGTTATGAAACTGTTCTGAATCTCAGTTTCCTCATCTATAAAAAGGGAGTCGGTATTGTATATACTTTATAAGTTTACATACCTGTAATACTTGTAAAACTGTGATATTGAGGATGGAACTATTATATCTTAATAAATATCTATATAAATATGCTAAAGATGAAATTCTTGTAACAAATATTTAAAACCAAATAGCAAAAAAAAAAGGCAAATCCTAATTTAGAAATTGATTTTATTCCAGAAGTTTAAGACTATTTGGCATTTAGTACATGATTTGCCATAGGCATAGTGTTGCAATAAAACTTAAAACATAACTGACATGTTGTATCTTTGCAACCCATGGAATAGAAAACAATGCTGCTGTGATGCTAGGAATTAACATAGAAACCCAATAGTGAAGACAAAAGTTTTTTGTCTCTGTAGAATGCTGGTACTTGAGGAAAAGCCAGTTTAATTAGGAAGGGATGAGAAAGTAGAAGGTTCCTTTGTGGAGCTTCTGAAAGGGACCTCTTGGAATTTTCAAGGGCTTTAGATGTCGATGGTCTTGGTTTTTCATTATGTCTCGCTTCATTATGGCACTCACACTACTTTGACAGTTACATGGCAAGCTTGGGATACATTTTTAGTTCCCATATGGAAGAGAACAAGAGAGAGAAAGAATGAGGGGACACGAGTTTTATGAGGTAACTGAGAAGAGTTGAAAGGAAGAGGGGGAAAAGAAGAGAGGACAGGAGCCAGGAGAGGAATGGAGCTGTGAGTGGGGAAAGGCGGAGGCTGCATGCCGAGTTCACCGCTCCCCACGGCAGAGGGAGAGCCGGCGGCAGCCCGGGCCCTGCTGCAGAGTCTGCCACAGGGTCACCGCAGGCCAGGGGAACTTGTACCACTGAGGGCCACGACATCCTGTGGTTGAGGCTCTCAGCTCAGGTGCAGTTACCTCCTTGGTGACTTCAATCCTGCCCGATAGGGTGGTCATGATCACGTAAAGAATGGTTCTTAGGGAAGTGTGAAGGAAAATAGGTTGAGCCTGAGTACTGGAAACTTTTCTTCTCTTGGATATTGTTAAGGTTTTACATGTTGCTGGAAAGAGAGACAGTGGCTAGGATTTAGAAGTGAGAATCTTTTTGCTTCAAAATATATCATAAAACAAAAGGTAACTTTGAGTTAACCAACCTGACCCAGTTAGATAATCTGATACTTTTTAAACTTTTTCTCCTAAGTAAGACAGAGGAACTGAACAAACAGTAGATGAAGTTCTTCTCCTCTGTTGGGGTCTTAGAAGAAATAAACCACTGAGATAGAAACCCCCTCCCCTTCTGAGGTAAAATCCTTGGGCAAGAGGGCTCCTTACTCTGATGGACTGGAGCTAGTGGGGGCAATAATAGAAATGTGAGTCTCCGCCAACTCTAACCAGAGCCTCCACTGCACAGCCCCCAGCATGGCTAAAATGAAAAATTTGCACAAAGTATTGGTGAGGATGTGGAGAATACATTCTTGGTGGGAGTGTAAAATGGAACAACCACTTTGGGAAAAGGCGTAGAAGTTTTTTTTATAAAACTAAACATGCACTGAGAATCTAGCAGTTACATTCTTAGGCAGTAATCTATAATCAAAAAAGAAAAAAAAAGACCCATACAAGAATGTTTATAGCAGCTTTATTCATAACAGCAAAAACTAGACAGTCCTCATGCCCATCTAGAGAAGAGTGAGTAAGCAAATTAAGATATACTTATATAATGGAATACTATTCAGCAATAAAAATAATAAAATTAAACGTAGGCATTCAACAGCACGGAGGAATCTCACAAACTTGCTGAGTTACCTATTGCTTGAATCTATTGATAAGAAATTCTGCAGTAAGCAAAACTAGTGTATAGTGGGGAAAAAAGCAAAGGAGTGGTTGTGTCAGGAATGGTATTGGTGCTAGGATGTACTAGTTAGGGACATGAGGAAATGTTCTGGGGTGATGGGAATATTCTGTATTTTGTTATTCTTTAAAATTTTTAATCTATATATTGATAGGGATGTGAGTTAAATGGATGTATGCATTTATCAGAACTTGGTGAATGGCACTGAGCTTCGTACACTTCACTACAGGTGAATTTTACCTTAAAAAAGAACTGTAAAATATTAAACTCTAGCTAATGAAATGCATGCTGAAATTTTTAGCATTGAAGAACAACAATGGCTACAATTAAAATGGTTTAATGGATGAATAGGGGCACACATACGTGAGAAAATAAAACAATTGAAAACTCAAGGTGGTGGGTATATGGACCTCCACTGTACAATTATTTCAAATGTTCTATATGTTTTAAATTTTAGATACTGGGGAATACAATCTAGTGTGGTATGAAGTAGATCAGCTGGGTCAAGTTGGTAAAAATAAAATATGAATCTTAGCCATGAGTAGGGACTTCTGTGGTTGGCAATACTTCTTTTTTTTTTTTTTTTTTAATTAGTGTGACATCTCTAGATGTCACTCTATTTCCCTAGATAAACCTTGGATCAGAAAGATGGGGTACTGGCTGGGCTGGGTGGCTCATGCTTGTAATCCCAGTACTTTGGGAGGCTGAGGTGGGCAGATCACCTGAGGTCAGGAGTTTGAGACCAGCCTGGTCAAGTGGTGAAACCCCATTTCTACTAAAAATACAAAAAATTAAGTGGGCATGGTGGCAGGTGCCTGAAATCCCAGCTACGCAGCTACTTGGGAGGCTGAGGCAGAAGAATTGGTGGAACCCAGGAGGTGGAGGTTGCAGTGTGCCAAGATCGCACCATTGCATTCCAGCCTGGGCCACAGAGCGAGACTCCATCTCAAAAAACAAAAAACAAAACAAAACAAAACAAAAGATGGGGTACTGAGCATCTGAACCTGAGGGCATCTTCTATAGTGTCCACCGTAAACCACATCGATCACAAGGGAAAGTATTTGGCTGGGCATTTCTTCTTTTCTAACTTCATTTTTCTATATCTATCTGTCTGTCAATCATCTTTTGGTGAAAAAGCCCATGTTATAAAGTGTTGTGATTTTAAAAAAAAATTCCTATAGGTGGGCTAAGAAAGATAAAATAGGCTATTTGGAAATTACTGTAACTAGCTGATAGAATCTATTTATACGCAATATATAAGTGCAGTAGCAGCATGAACTTATCCTAGTGCAAATCAGGTAACAATGTGCCGAACATCACTCCAGCCATTTTCAAGGTCATGTCTCATTTAGTACATGTGGTCAGTGTTCAAAACTATTATTGCTATTAAGATGGTATAGAGTAGTCTACAAATCTTCTGATGGCAAATGATAACTCCAAGTCCGTCCCTGGCTAATGGTCCAGATGAAAAAGCAGTGTATAGTGTCTAGCAGACATCTGAAATCCTGATGTACATTTATAAATGCTTTTGGAAAAGTTAGCAGTAAGAGATAGAAACATTTGATTATCTTTTGAATTTGGCTTCACGGGAAAGCAATTCAATAACAACTTAGCAGCTCTATTGTGTTCTTCTAGTCCTGCTATCCAACTGCTGCATGGCCTCAACATTTGATTTAACCCCTCTGAATTACATTTACCTTATTAAATGAGGTTAACAAGCTAGTGTTACAGATATACTGCTATGTTTCAAAACAGTTAGCTATTGTGTTGACAGGTTCTCTTTCTCCATCTTCATCTTTGCTGTGTCTCCTTCTACAGTGTGCTACTGCAATGTGTATGTATGTGTATATGTACACATATAATGGTTCTTGTCAAAAACTATCATTAAGATGTTCCCTCCAGTTAAAAACAAGTTCCTCAGCTTCTCAGCATGTGCATGATTAGCCACACATGATAATTATACCCCAAATGATAATACTTAACAGCAGCGGCAGCATATTAACCTTGTTAGGCACTCACAATAGCAGAGACTACAGGAAAGAAAAAGAAGCAAATCAAGCTCCCTCATGTTTTGTGTGAAGAAAAAGTGGGATTCAGAAAGTGTGCTCTACAAACAGAGTGCAGGGAAAAAAATACTCAGTGAAAATGAACATATACGAGACATATGACCTTCTTTTAGAATCCTGGTCCAGTTTTTGTTAAATATAGTGTATTAAGAGCCACTGTCTGCTCAGAATCATGGCCATTTCATATGAAAATTTAGATGAGGCACAACTTATTGAATGCATAGGTGATATTCCTTTTTCTACATCAACTCATTTAATTCTCACAATGTTATCAAAGTTAAAAAATGTTAAAAGCAATAGGAAAGAAAAGATAGTTACTATGGTGTATTAGTCTGTTTTTATGCTGTTGATAAAGACATACCCAAGACTGAGTAATTTATAAAGTAAAAGAGGTTTAATGGACTCACAGTTCCACATGACTGGGGAGGCCTCACAATAATGATGGAAGGTGAAAGGCACGTCTTTCATGGCAGCAGACAAGAGAGAACTTGTGCAGGGAAACTCCCCTTTATAAAACCATCAGATCTCATGAGATTTATTCACTATCATGAGAACAGTACAGGAAAGACTCGCCCCCATGATTCAGTTACCTCCCACTGGGTGCCTCCCACAACATGTGGGAATTGTGGAAGCCACAATTCAAGATGAGATTTGTTTGGGGACACAGCCAAACCATATCACATGGTATGCCAATTATATTGCAATAAAGATGTTAAAAAACCCAGTTACCTGCAGAGGAATCGCAGTGAGACTGAGGACAGACTTTTTAACAACATTAATAGAAACCAGAGGACAATGGGAAAGAATATCAAAGTATTAGGAGAAAAATACTCAGCTTAGCGTTTTGTTCCCCAAGTGAAGGAAAAATAAAGATATTTTCCACAAATTTGAAAGAGTTTTTCATTAGAAAAAACAACTAAATGATGCATTTCAGGAAGAAAGCAATTGAAATGGAAAGGAAGTAATGAGAAGCAAGAAGGAAGAATGAACAAATAAATTGGCTAACATGTAAGTAAATATAAGCTTGCATGGATTGCATAAAGCAAAAACAGAAGCAGTAGGAAAAATGACTAATATTGGGGGTAGTACCACAAAGTGGCAATAAAATTCTAGGCAGAAATTACATAAATATGGGAAAGAGAGAGAGACTCCAAATGATTTTTGACAAGGCTGCCGAGACCATTCAAAGGGAAAAGGATAGTCTATTCAACCAATGGTGCTACAAAAAGTGGATCTCACCCTACAAACACATGATCTCACCCTACAAACACTGTTCTACAAACACATGAAGTTGGATCCTTACCTAACACCATATATAAAAATGAACTCAAAATGGATGAAAGACCTAAATATAACACCTAAAACTATAAAACTCTTTGAAGAAAACATAGGGCAAAAACTTTATGAGCTTGGATTTGGCAGTGATTTCTTGGATATGACAACAAACGCATAGGCAATAAAATTAAATATAGACAATTGGACTTCATGTAAGTTCAAAAATTTTGTGCATCAAAACATAATAAATAGACCACCCATAGAATGGGAGAAAATATTTGCAAATTATATACCTGATAACAAACTAATATCCAGAATATATAGAGAACTCCTAAAACTCAACAACAAAACAATGTGAGTTTTAAAAACGGATTAAAGACTTGAGTAGACATTCCTCCAAAGTTGATATATAAATGGCCAATAGAAATATGAAAAAATGCTCAAAATCATTAATCATCAGGAAAATGCAAATCAAAACTACAGTGAGATACCACCGCACACCCATTAGAATGGCTACTATAACATACACACACACACACACACACACAATAACAAGCGTTAATGAGAATGTGGAAAAATTGGAGCCCTTGTCCATTACTGGTAGGAATGTAAAATGGTACAGCTCCTGTGGAAAACAGAAAGTTCCTGAAAAGATGAAAAATAGAATCACCATATAACCCAGCAAATCCCTTTGTGGGTATGTACTCCAAGGAATTGCAAGCAGGGTCTTAAAGAGAAATTTGTACACTCATGTTCATAGCACCATTATTCCCTATAGCTAAAATGTGGAAGCAGCCTGCGTGTCCATTGAGGGATTAATGTATGAGCAAAATGTGATATATACATGGAAGGAATACTATTCAGCCTTAAAAAGGAAAACAATTCTGACATATGCTGCAATATGTATGAACCTTGAGGACATTATGCTAAGTGAAATAAGCCAGTCACAAAAAGACAAGCACTGTATGATTCCAATTATATGAGGTTTTTAGAGTAGGAAAAAAATCATAAAAGCCAGTAGAATGGTGGTTGCCGGGGGGTGGAGGAGAGGGAAATGGGGAGTTATCATTTAATGGATATGGAGTTTCAGTTTTTACAAGATGAAAAGAGTTCTGGAAATGGATGGTAGTGATGTTGTACAACATTGTGAATGCATTTAATACCACCGAAATGTACACTTAAACATGTTAAAATAGTAAATTTTGTTATATGTATTTTAACACAATTTTTAAAAATTGAAAAAAATACACTGGAGAGAGATCAGAGGATATTGCAAAACCAGGTTATGAGTAAGACATATGAGAGCTGGATGTTTAGACTGATGTTGCTTCAAGGAAAAGAAATACTAGTATTGAAATGAAGAGATTAGGAGGCTGTATGTATGTGGGAGCAGGGAGTTTATGGGAAATTTCTGTACCTTCTGCTCAATTTTGTTAAGAAATTGAAACTGTTCTAAAAAATAAAATCTATTTAAAAAATTAAAAGATTTAAAAATAGAAGAGAGTAGAGATTTTGATTAATTTTAGACATTAAACCAAGTGAACATATTAAAATTTTAATCTTTTAAACCAATGGAATAAATGAGAATAAAGCGAATGTAACCAATTCAGTAGAAAGCAGAGAAAATATTTTTTAAAGTGTAGAAAAATGCATAATAAATAGAAAGCACAAACCAAACAGTGAATATATGTCAAAATATATGAGTAGTCATAATAAATATAAAGGGACAAAAATTGCTATGTAAAAGATAGATATAAGATTAGATTAAGGTCTCTCTCTTTTTCCTAGTCACTGTCTGCCCCACTTCCTCACACTGCCTCATAGTAAAAACACACTACAGTTTATACTGGGTTCACCTAGCTTTATAATATATAAGGAAGGAAATCATTGATTACCAAAGAATTGGGCTTAGCTCAGGAATGCAATAATGATTTAATATTAGGAAAATCTGCTAGTGTAATTCACCATTTTAACTGGTTTATGAGAAAGCCTTATGATAATATCAGTAGATGCAAATAGAAGCTTTTGATTAAAAAATAAAATTTTTGAAAACATTATGATTATCTCAGTAGATGCAAAAAGTTGCTTCTGGCAAAATGCACTCTTCATTACTGGCAAAAATCTTAGCAGATGTGTAATAGAAGATGTATTAATATAGACTAGGCTATGATGCATCTTATAAGATGTATTAATATAGACTAGGCTATGACGATTAAACCCTGCTGACTCAGGGGCTTCACACAGCAAAAGCTTATTTCTCCTTTGCATTACAGTCCAAAGTAGTTATGTGACTATTCTCTAAACTGTAACTCAAGCATATAGGCACTCCCCGTTTACTGAGATGATGATATTCAAAATGTGGCCTCCATTGTTGCCATGGAAAGGGAAGAGACAACATGGGAGATTTCTTGTTTGGGTGGGAGTGGTTGAATATAACCGTGATTGAAGGTGACATTTATCACTTCTCATATTCCATTTTCAGAACTCAGTCACATGGTTCAGTTAATTCAAATCTGGTGTAAAGACCATACCCTTAATTTGATATTTGACCTGAATTAAATGTCACATTATTCACCTGAGAAAGTTTGCTGGGCCTTTGTGGCTCAAAGCCTTTTAAAAATCTCTTTCTTCAGAGATCTGGAATCAATCAACTCTTCCAGCCAGGTCTGAATTTCTGTATTTTCTCTTTTTTCTTGTCTACTGGTCAGTTCTTTCCCAAACTTAACTTTCCCCCTCTTCCCCCTAAATGCAGCCAGTAGTACTGAATACATACTTCTAACATTCCATTTTTCAACTTCTTTTTTTAGAGCAACAAACTCATTAGGCACATGTTCTTTATTCTAAGTTATAGCATGTGGAAGTTTTACCATCTCATAATATGGATTATGGATCTTCAGTGTTATATCCTCTGATATAAGTTTATTTATTACCTGATGCCCAACTTGTAGACCAATCTCCAATCTTATTTTATTTTATTTTTATGATAGCAACTTTCCAGTTCAGGTTAGCAATTACTGTTATCAGTCACATGTTTTCAGGAAAATAGCAAATATTCTAGGTATGTTTGATCAGAAGTTATTATCAGGTTTAAACATTGGAAGACAAGGGAGTAAAGATCAGGAAGACTGTTTTCAGGAAGTTCAGGAGTATAAGGCATCACAGGAGAGATGTCAATAGGCTCTGAACTGTTTGCACACAGGACAGGTGATTTTTTATAGGGATCTTTGATCAATATCATTCTCATCTACTAATGATCACTATGGGCAGAATTTTTCCATTGTCATCTTCTAATGCCTACACATGCCTGAAGTGGTTCTAGAGTACTGGGGCTCACTCTCCTTCTACTTTCCTGTCTCTTGCCGATGGCTTTCTTTAGTGGAACCTTACTGATAAGAGACTAGGGGAATGTAGTTTTAAGGGTTTACATCTATCACCCAGGAAAGATCTTAGAATGGTGGATCTGGTAGTAAATATCAATAACTAATAATGTGACACAGAAAGAAACTTGCTCAACTTGACAGTAGATATTTTAAGGAAATCTATATCAATTATCAATCTTAATCCTCAAATCCCTTTATAGTCAAAAGCAAAAGGATTCCCACCAGCAGTTTTGTTTAATATTAGACTGGAAGCTTGAGGCAGTTCAGTATAATAAGCAAAATAAATAAACATTTAAAGATTGAAAGGAAGAAATGAAGCTGCCATTATTTGTAGAAAATCTGATTATCAACGTTAAAAATAAATGAAAATCCATAAAGTAATATTTCTTATATAAATCAGTTGTGTTATAATACATCAGCAACAATCAGAAAGTAGAGCTTTAAAATGTTACTATTTATAATAGGAACAAAATATCTAAGAAACCAAAAGATAATAAAAGATGGATATGAAAATTATAGGAAAACAACAGAACTTTATGAAAGATACAAAGAGAAACTATACACACAGACACAAGCACACACACATCTATATATACTGTGTTCATTAGCAAGAACATTCCATATTGTAAAAACATTTTTTTTCCAAATTATGTGTCCAGTACAATACCAATCAGAATCCCAAGTGTTTCTTAGTATTTTTGTTTTAGTTAGTATTTTTTAATCTTGTTTTTTTTTTTTTACAGAGCTTGGCAAACTCATTCTAAAATTCATATGCAAGAGCCAATTAAACCAAGCAAGAGAGTAGAATAACTAAAATAGCTTTTAAAAAGATGGTAGAGGGATTATCCCTAGCAGATATCAAGACATGTTATAAAATGATGATAATAAATATTGTCAGACTTAGGGGAAGACACTGAAGGTTGGAAACTTGATATTTGACAGACATGGTATTACAAATTAGTGGGGAGATAATAGATTATTTAATGAATAATCCTTCCAGTACAGAAAAAAAATTAGATCCCTACCTCACACCACATGCAAAGCTCAATTACAGCTGTATTAAAGACCAGATGTGAAAAACAAGATCTTTAAGATTCAGAAGATAATGTGGGAGACTATTGAGTTTGGGTAGGGTTTCTTTAAAAAAGCATCAACTTAAAAGAAGACACCAATAAACCTGACTCCACAAAAATTTAAAACATTTGTACTACAAATGACTATAAATGAAGCTGAAAGGCAGGTAGAAGGTAGTAGCAATTAATACAACTAGCAAAGATTTTGTGTCTAGAATTTGTAAAGAGCACAGTCATTCACTTCTAGGTATATCCTAGAGAAATTTTTGAATTTTGGTATAATGCAAAATAGAGAAAAAGGTTCACTGAAATCTTTTTAACTTTTGGTAATTATAAGGAATTAAATGTTCATTAACAGAATGAAAAAATGAATTATAATTGATTAATACATTGGAACATTACACACAGAAGATAAAATAAATGAAACACATATATGTATACATATAGATAATATAAAAATTATAAATTAAATAAGTTTTAGAAAGACATACACAATAATGTTAAATTTTTTAATGTGCTAAGTTCTATTAAATATAGTTTGGACACCTATATTTACATCTATTTATATATTGAAAGTTTAAATACATATATGGAAATGATAAACTCCAAATCCAACATAGTGGTTACCTTTGTTGAGAAAAGAAGTTGGACAGGATCCCAAAGAGGGATGCTAAAGGATCTTCAATTGCAATGTTTTATTTCTTAAAAATCAATAAAAAGGCAGAAACATTAGTAGCATATATGACAAATTCTAAATACCCTGTCAGTTTGTGTGATATTATTTTTTATTTTCATATGTTTAAAATCATTTATACATATTAATAAATTAAAAGTGAAAGTTAAATGGCCAAATTCCTTTCCCTTGCCCTGTATCCCAGAGATTCATAGTTCCTCTGACCCCCAGGCCAAGACTCAGCTCAGCAATTGGTAGAAAATTATGCTGCAAATGGGTAGGTATTTTGTGGGGGCTGTTTAACTACTGGGTACCATGTTGTTTCTTTGGAAAAATGCCTTCTGAGTTCCAAATGACATACTTTTGTGCCATAATAATTTGGGGATTATGTACTATAATATTGTAATACAAGTGGCATCTTCCTTTAGCAAGAAAAAGGCAAGTGACTAGTAAAACAGTTGACAGGGCTGTCAAGGGATTATGACCCATTCAGTGTTTTGCTAATGGTTCTGAGTTACTAAAGATACTATAAAGCTTTCTGAATCACCACCAGAAAAGAAAATATTGCTCAGCATTGTTTTGTAGCTACGATTACCAGTTTCCAAAGACTAAAACTGAGCTTATTTAAATGGCATATTTACTTAGCTAGAGTCTTTCTCCATTCCTTCTGACTGATGTTAATCAGAGTAAGTCACTGAACCCCAAAAGACCCTGGTCATGCTCCCCAACTATTCCATAGAAGCCAAATTTCCTGGGCACAGCCTCTGCACTGGAAATTAAGAAGTAGGTGCATTATTAGTGTTAATAGAAGTTTCCCTTTTGAACTAGAACAATGAACATTTTTCTTCCTTTTGTCTGGTGTCTTCAGACTGGATTGCTTATAAGATTATTATTATTTCTCTTGTTATGCACATACAATCCATCTTCTGTGATAGTAATTTGGTAGTAAGTGGCCTTTCTCGTAATTAGAAAATAATCTTATGGCGGGATAAAGCTTGAAATTGCTCTCTCTGTGAAATGAGCATGCTTTTGTTTGCAAGATTAACTCAATTCCCACTGCTATACCTGGCAGCAGACTTGCCCAATCAGTTTGGTGACTGGATTGAACTTTTTCTACAGAAATCATGTAGCTATGCAGCTTCAGAAACACAAATCCACTCCCTCATTGTTGGTTTTCTGACAGCTTTTTCTGTAGAACAGTTTGAAAAGAAGAGAGCCCTGTTTCTGAGACAGAGAAGTATTTTCACACCTGAAGTGTAATTTCACACCTTGTGTTTCTCAGCAGATAAGTGCATAAAATAACACATCAAACTGGAATAGAAAAAGATCAACATAGAAAGAAAACTGCAGGTTGTAATTTGTTTCCTATCTTACAATGCTCTTGGAGAGAACAGTAAATTACAGAGATCTGCGTTTAAGCTTTAAAAAGTTTGACTGGTCGTTAGGTGGGAAAATGAGCAATAAACACTAACCAGCTTGCGGCCTGCATTGAACAGAATGTACAGAATGATAGAATTTGGGAAACACCCTAACATTTTGATTTTTTAGGAGAATAATGTGCGCATGTTAGTAGTAAAATTTGTAGATAAAGGTCAACATATTTATAAATTGATTTTAATAAAAATGTAATTGAGGAGATAATTATTTTATGATGGTCCCATTCAGGAATTTTAGCAACAGGAGATCATGTTGGTAAAATTTGAATACTTTCTTTCCTTTCTATAATGATGCTAGTCACTGTTTTCTGGCATTCTAGTGGAGGGGTTCTACAATGAAGAGGTTTAGCTTCATTGCTCAAGTTTGAAAACTTGAGACCGAAAGAAAAAGAAAGTTGAGCTTCCTGACTAGGCATGAACATTCATTACAAAATATTTATTGAAGGTCTAGCACATGGTAGGCACAAGCTAAGCATCAGGTGTACAGTGGTTAATATGGCAATCCCTCTCTCCACTATTGGAAAACTGCATCTTTGCAGACAAGCAAATAGGCAGTGATAATACTGGTGGTAAGTGCGGAAACAGGCTAAAACTAGGTTTTAGTGGAGACTATAAGAGGGTTATCTGAACTGATGGGAGTGAGAGAAAAAGGTCAGAAGGGTCAGCAAATATTCCCAGATAAAGTGATATCCAAACTGAACGCAATGAACAAAAGTCATATGAGGCTGAATATTGGTCCGGATGACAGAGCACGGGGAGCATGTACAGATGAGAAAGAGAAAAAGAACAAATTGGGTTGGAGGAGAGGAGAAAGTTCAATGCAGTAGAATGCAGTGTATAATAGCAGCAGTGGTAAGCAATGAGACTAGAAGATAGGACCAAAGAAGAAAGTCTACACCAAGAAATTGAGCTTTTATCTTGAGACTAGTGGGAAGTACTGAAGACTTAGTTTGTGTTTATTGGTGAGAGTGACATGGCCGGATCTGTATTTTACAAAGATTGCTCTGGGAGTCCCCTGACTAGGAGGTCAGTGAGGAAACATGAGGTAATATAGGTGAGAAATGCTGGCAACCTGAGCTTACAGTGTACACAGAGTGCAGAGGCACTGGGGATGGAAAGAAGTGGGTTGATTTGGGAACTGTTTGAGAGGTAGAATCAACAGAACGTGGTGACTGATTGGATGAACTGGGAATGAGGAAGTCAGTCTTGTGAAAAATGAGGTCCTGATTTCTGACTTGGATAATTTGGTGAATGATGCTACTATTCACAGGGATAGGGAACAATGGAACAGCAAATGTTTACAGTTGAGGGCATATTGAGTGTGAGACGAGTGTAGGATTTCAAGAGAAGAAGTGTAGTATTCAGTTGAATCTTGAGTTTGGGAGAGAAGTTGAGGCCAGACCTATGGACTTGGTAGATGTCATTGAAAATATGGGAGTGGATGAGATGGTCCAAAGGATATGTAGATAGCCCGGGCGACATAGGGAGACCCTATTTCTACAAAAAATGTTAAAATTAGCTGGGCACGATGGTGCATGCCTGTAGTTCCAGCTACTCAGGAGGTTGATGGGGTAGGATCACTTTGGGCCCAGAAGTCAAAGCTGGAGTGAGCTGTGATCATGCCACCGCACCCTAGCCTGGGCAACAGAGCAAGACCATGTCTGTTGTCTCTTTCTCTCTTTCTATCTCTCTCTCACACACACACATACATACACACACATACGAATATGTAGAGAATGAGAAAAGAATTCTCCAATTCAGGCATAAAATAGAAATTTGACTATGAAAAAAATCATGTAGAGCAAAATGTGTATATTTATCTTGTTACATAAATAAATATAGATGAAGAACTGTGCCTGCCCACAAACACCATTGCACATATGCTTGTGTATGTATATGTTTACAGCCTGTGCACGAAGAGGTACTAATGAACATCAGCAATGTGTGCTAGATAGTGAGCCACATGAAACATTAGGCACTCAAGGTAATAATTCCCTTCCTTAATAATTCATGCAGGCTGTGTTGCCCAACAGCAAGAACCAGGCTTAAGGATACCGATCAGTATGTTGAAAGGAGAAATGTGTAGCCCATATAAATGTTACGACTAGTCTAGCCAAACAGAGAGCACTAATGTTTCTTACCATCCCCACCCCACCTTTTTTTTTTTTTTTTTGTCTTAGATACATACGGAAAACTCTTTCTCCTCAATTCTGTGGGTCAAGAGATGTCCCGTTGCAAGACGTCCATTCGGCGTGGTCAGCCCAATCCTGTCTATAAGGAGACCTTTGTCTTCCAGGTGGCCCTCTTTCAGCTGTCTGATGTCACGTTGATGATTTCCATTTATAACAGGCGTACTATGAAGCGTAAAGAGATGATTGGCTGGATTGCCCTGGGCCAGAACAGCAGTGGAGAGGAGGAACAAGATCATTGGGAGGAGATGAAGGAAACTAAAGGCCAGCAGATATGCAGATGGCATACTTTGTTGGAATCCTAGGTTTGCTAACCTGCATTTGTGTGCTGTGTCCACCTTGGTTACCTGTGTTGCTGTCTACTGACACCAAGTCGGTGTGTCCTGGCAAGGGTTTCAGGGTTTCAAAAACAGATTCCAGTAACCTCTAGGACATTGTGAGTGGGAGTTTTGGGTTTCTCAATAGTTTGATTTGGATTTAAATATTGTAATTTTAAAAACACACATACACAGTGAAGTGTCCATATGGAAAATGTTAGACCACAATTAAGACCACTGATGAGTTAATTTGTGCCAATAGATCATTGAATTTTGGTTCAGGGTATGGGGTGAAGCTTCTTCTGCTGTCTCTGTTTGCTTGAAGAGTAACCTGAGATTGCAAGGGAGCTGTTAAATGTTACTATTTGCAACCATTTAGGTGGATGAATCAGAATTTTCTTAACATGGTACAAAAAACTCCAAAATATAGAAATGAATCAGATGCTGAGCCTCATAGAAGAATCTAACTCTAATCCATAAACTCTTATTTCACATTTTTCTCTTTATCAAAGAAACCTATTTACCTAATGAGTAAATATTATAAACTTGCACTTTTAAAATAAATTTGTATTAATTAAATACCTCTTTTATCTTATATTTTGTGGTTTCTATGAGATTTGGTTAGATGAATCATTTTGAAGCAAGAAAAGAGTTCAGAAACTACTGTTTTAAGACAACTTGTCTCCTTTTGAATATGTAAGATTTCAAACTTGTAACTTTCAAAGTTTTTATGCTGTCTTTCTCACCCAGTAAGTTCTTACAGAATAAGAAGAAAACAAAAAACAAGACTATTTCAGTTATAGATTTATTGATTTTTCTGATTCTGGTGTTCTTTTGGATTAAACATTTTCTATGTTCAATTATATATACTCATATATTAATATTTTCAATGTACTGCATGTAAATCATGCTCTTTTTCAATTGAGTATTTTCTACCACTAGAGCATAGTGAATTGTACACCGTGGGTCTTTAATAAATATTGATTTGATTGACTCTTCAAAGTGAACATGTTATAATACCTGTGAATGGAGAAATATTTTCAGCTTGTGTGGAATAACATTAAGTTTTTCTTTGAGCATTTAAAGTGCCTATAACTGTCATTTTTTATGGCATTTGCAGCAACATATATTAGTCACTACTTGCAGTCTGGGCATGTGCCACTCAGAACACTGATCTTGTATGGTTATGAGCATGGGATTTTACTTGTGACTTACTTTTACATATTTATGCAGTGCATGTTTATTTTCCTTATTCTTAGGTCTGGGCCCTTAATTTCAATTACTTTAAATTGGCTTTAATTAAAAAAATAGGGAAAGAATGTATGTACATTTAATCCCTGCCCTCAATGTGCAGCTCTTCTGAGCAATTGCTCAGTCACCTATTTTTAGTTTCTATGTTTCATTGTGGACTTTTTCCTGTCTGTGGGAAGAGTGATAGCTAGTGATGGCTGTATACAGTTAAAAACACATAACTCCTCCTCAGCTCCACGTTTTGACAGATTGTAAGCGTAGGCTGTAACACTTGAAGAACATATTTATTCCTTACAGTGTGTAATGGTTATCCTGACAAGACCAGACTAGGGCACAGGATAACTCTACTATGCTTTCACGGTTCCGTCTTTGAATGAAATGATTTCATATGGAAGAATGAGAATTTGCCAAATAAATTAATACCTTAATCACTTTTCAGGTCATGGGAGTTTCATATATATGACTGCTCAGTTATTAGGAATATGTAATAAAACCATGCTCCTCTGTGCTTTTACCCTACCTTTCTTTGGGAGAGCTCAGAGTGCTTTTCCAGCATTATATCCATTAACTGCTGAGTGGTCTTTGCAGCGTGGCTAAGTCATTGAGTAGAACTGAGTGCGATTGATTAAGTAGCAGCACAAAGAATTGGCTTTTCACATGTCTTTATGCCCTGTGTTTAAAGGGAAGTAGAACAGCCTCGCTATGCTTTCCTTTATGCAGTAACATAATAGCAGCATTCATTTTAAAATTTACATTTGAAAAAAATCTGTATATATTGTACAGACAGCCCTGAATTTTTCCTTCTCATATTTTCCTGCTGCTGCATCCTTGTTTCATGGTACCCAATAATCACCTATACTTCATTTTCTGTTCCCAAGACCCACCCATTTTGAAGGTTTTCTGCTGGTATAGTGAAGATATTTGTGTGCTTGATCTGCCTTCCAATGGTCTGTTTATGATACAGTTTACAGGAATGTGCAGCATTTTAAGGGAGGGAATGCCTGAAAAGCATTTTTTATTTTTATAATTTTACTATGTTGGTGCTACTCACCAAATAGGATGCATGTACATCTTGAATATACAGCAACATTCACCCTCAGCTGATTGTATAAATCTAAAATGCTGAAGACAAGATATATAACAATATGTGGCTGATTTTTTTACCTTGATTTGAAATTCTAGTTTAGTAAGATCTTTTGATTTTGTGCACTTAAACTCCCTTATTTTCTTGGCATAGTCTAGACACAAATGCATTTAACATGTTTTTCACTTGAGCTTTTACATTTGGTTTTCAAAAGAGTTATGAAAGATAATTAGTTGGTTCTGCAGTGAAAAAAAAACTGCTTTTGCCTATTTCTTCCGGCTAATGATTAATATCTCATAGGGAGATTTGACATTGAAGCAGCACTGGTTTTTGTTGCTTGAGTAGGTCTTTCAGTGATTTTGCCTGAAGAGCAGGCTTTTAAAATAATATTGTTAAGAGTAAATGATGTGCTGGGTTGATGTAAATCTGCTTTATAGTGTGCCTTCTTTTAGGGTGTGAGTTTACACTGAATTGAGAAATCCTGATTTCACCAATTACGGTGGTGGCCGTTGTACTCCCTGTTCCCCTCTGACTATTGTTGAATTTTTAAATGGACCATTCACCAGGCAACCGAACACCTGCTCTCCGTTCCCTCTCCTTCACTGGCTCCCAGTGTGATGCACAGTTGTTTTGGACTCTGTTTTTGCTGATGCCGCATAACTGTTGGAGGTGGGGGTGTCTTGCCTTCCCTAACATAAGAAGAATTTGTAATGCCTTTGGATGTATTATACTCGGCATTCCACCTGCATGAAATCAGGGAAAGAATCATCACCATGTTTGTGAGAGGGAAAAGAGTATGGCATTGCACAGTCATTCACTTTAGGCACTATTAATTCTGACATCCTTCATTGAAAATTAACTGACATCGAATGTCAATATTCTCCACAGTCCTAGGTGCCAGTGAGCCTGAAACACAGCTTCTGCCTTTTCAATGTGTAGATTTCATAATATTTTACAAGTTATCGTTACCTCTTGGGCAGTCACTGTGCTTTAGTTGATCTTATCTGAGAACCAAAATTCTTTTCTTTCCAGAGGAAGTACTATTTAAGTAGAAACTAGCATTAGATTAAATAAAGGTGCTCCTCTGATAGCCACCAATTTGATTTAATTGATGATTCGGTGTGGACATCACTGTGGGTTTCCTAAAAACCTGGTTATCCTTTTGCAGCAGAGGACTTAGTATATTAAAAGCAGAAAAGTGAGTAGGAAAGAATTATTTGTAAATGTCATAAAACCAGATAGAGGTATATTCTTTACTGATAAAGAAACAGGACTAGAACATGCATGTGGTATCTCCTTTTACTTTTGAGGAAACTGTGGTTAAAGAACATTCTATTCTATTTGATCTAAGAACCAAGCAAATGATGGATAATCCTGAAATGGTAAAAGTATTTTTATCTTAAAAATTATTCAGCTGGGCAAAGTCATTTACAACAAAATAAAAAGGTCATACAGCACACCAATGGAAGAATTAAAGAATAAATAAATGTGCTGGATGCATTTAGAATCCTCCAGGGAGCAGTACGCAAGGAGAGTAAACTAATAAACCAAAAGACGTATCCGATCAACTAGCTATCACTTTTCTAAAACTTGGAGAATTCTGAAAAATATTTAAAGATGAGAGAAACGAAACTGTCCTAAGACAATGAGATTGGCATAGCACAGTGAAGTTGGCACAAACTGTGATCCTAGCCTGGGTTTACATGAAACTCTGCTGTGGGGCCTTAAGAAAATTACTTAGCAAGCCTGTGTCCTGGTTTCTTCAACTGGAAAACGGAAATACTACCTACCTCATTAGGTGTCTGGAAAGGTATCAGTAAAATCACAGATGTAACGTGCCTAATGTAGAGCTGGGCGTGTAGTTAGCATTCCATAGTTCCTCCTCACAGTCATGCTTGAAAAAGAAAATATTTAAGATGTATCTTCTCTTTCTAGCAAAAGTTATTGTAACACTGGAGAAAAACAAAAACCGACTTTCAGATACTGTAAAAAGGATAGGCTCATGAAGCCAGGCTGGATTTGTAAATAAAGGAGGCTTCATCTGGACAGCCTAATCAGAGATAAGCCTGGTATGTGGAGGAAATTGAGCCTTAACAGAGTCCAACTGTGGTAGAACCAAGTCTTTGCATTTATCCCCTTAGTTTGGAGGGAGTACACATCCTTGATGGTTTGTGTGTACCTCTTGATCAATCGCAAACAAGGCCTCTCCTTGTCTCCAGTTCTCTTATTCATAAATGGACAAGGCACCTTGTCGCCTTCATCAAAAGAGTTGGTGACAACGGCAGTTTGACTGCATATTTCAACTGTGATCCAGAAAAGTAAAATAAATGATGTGATACTACACTGACACTCTTTTAAAAATGGATAACACTTTCTTTGAAACCTACATTGCATATCCATTTTATATCCTGATAGGCAAACATTTAAAAATATTCTCATAACACAGCTCTCAAAACTTATCTGTTTGACTGGAATGCTCTATTCAGAACAAATTATCACTGTTTCCCTTATGAGATCATAATGAAAGAAATTCAGTTGATATTACTTTTTAAAATGGTTTTTAAGAGTGGCTTGTTCTCAAGTGATTCAAACCTTGAGTAAAAAGGAGAGTTTCTGGAGAATTTAAAAAAATCTTTGTTGACATTTAATCTAGAGAAGTCTTCATGAGAAAACCACTTCAAGTTTAGTGTAACCAGGTGCCATGAATCAGTCATGTGCTACTTGTGGTTTTAAACTAAACATGATTCTGGGATGGGGAAGTGCGAGGCAACACTCCTGATACAATCAAATTGCCAAAGTATTGTTTTGATTCCTAGGTATCCCAACTAAGGAGAAACATGAAGACATTGGAGAATCACTTAGCTTAAGGCCTTTAGTAGGAAATAATTAAACATGTAGTGAAGGTGAAGGAGTTAGATGGTAGGTAAGAAGGCTGTGGAGATTTCTAGTAACAATGATCCAGAAGTTCTAACCAGGGAGATGGTGCACACTTTCTCTTCTTTACCACATGGATAGATTTCAGAGCATCCCCCTAATCAAGTCTGGAGAATTGTGTGAAGGTTGTTTCTCATTAATTCAAAATTTATTCATTGTCTAGCCCTGTGCTATTTGGGCTGGCACAAAACTTAAAATCTCTTTGGAGTGCTGTGAGTGCACATTGAAGCAGTTAGTCATCATTATACAATAATGCTTACCAACATACAATTGTTAAGTTAGTCTAACTATGTGCCATAAACAGTAGAGTTCCTTTTTGTGAGTATTGGAAGGTGAAACATTGGCTGAATTTATTGGGGCAAGCGTTTAGGAAGCCTTGGACTGGCAGTGAGCCTTGGTTGCATTATATGGGAAATTGGTGGGGGTGGGGGTGTCAGAGAATCATCATCTTTGGAAGTTTTTTAAAATAGAAAAATGTGCTTGAAGTCTTGATTCTGCTAAAGAAGAATGAGAGGACGCCCAGGAATATACGCTTTATAAAGTTCCTTCTAATATTCAGGTGTAAAGTTAAAAAAGAATCAACGATAACACTCCAGGCCTGTCCTCTTCCATTTTGGACATTTTTTCCACATTGATTTTTCTCTGTATCATAGAAAGTTTTCTCTGAAGAGTTCCTATTTGGGTTTTGTTTGGGCTTTGGGGATGCCTGCAGGCTCAGAGGGAGTTTCCTCTCCTATGGTGCTTTGACTGTTTTTGTTTCCCTTGGGTCACAAAACTGTATCCTAGACACACAGACAATAATCACCTTATTTATATCCACTGTGGAACCTGTGAAACAGCTCGAGGCTTTATAGAACAAGCTCATAGGCAGTCATGGGGCTTTGAGGCCCTTCTTGGAATGAAGCTGCTAAATTGCTAACTGCTTTCCATTGCTCACTAATGCTGCCTTAAGCTTTTTCGGTGGGAATTTTTAGTTCATGCCTTCCAGTGACAGTGTTACCAGTTTTATTTTGAGGATGATGAAAAGGCTGACTTCCCATTGTATTGCCATATTTCTGCATTATTTTTGTTTACTTCATTTCCCCCTGGAAGTATTTTTATCTTAAAAATTATTCATCTGGGCAAAGTCATTTACAACAAAATAAAAAGGTCATACAGCACACCAATGGAAGAATTAAAGAATAAATAAATGTACTGGATGCATTTAGAATCCTCCAGGGAGCAGTACGCAAGGAGAGTAATAAACCAAAAGACGTATCCGATCAACTGGCTATCACTTTTCTAAAACTTGGAGAATTCTGAAAAATATTTAAAGATGAGAGAAACGAAACTGTCCTAAGACAATGAGATTGGCATAGCACAGTGAAGTTGGCACAAACTGTGATCCTAGCCTGGGTTTACATGAAACTCTGCTGTGGGGCTAGTTGCTGAGGTTTTGTTTGTTTGTTTGTTTTATACAAAATTTATTCATTCAAAAAGAACTTTATAGGTTGGGCATGGTGGCTTACACCTGTAATCCCATCACTTCAGGAGGCTGAGGTGGGAGAACAGCTTGCATCCGGGATTTCTAGACCAGCCTGGGCAACATAGTGAGATCTCGTCTGTACAAAATACCAAAAATGTGCCGGGTATGGTAGTGTGCGCCTATAGTCCCAGCTCCTCAGGAGGTGGAGGTGGGAGGATCGCTTGAACCTGTGAGCTCAAGGCTGTAGTGAGCCGTGATCATGCCACTGCATTCAGCCTAGATAGCAGAGTGAGATTTTATCTCAAAAAAAAAAAAAAAAAAAAAACACAAAAACCAAGACTTTTTAAAGTTTAAATGTTCCAGACTCAGGGTTAGGGGTTGGAGAATGGCAGTTGGATAAAACAGTTTAACAATTTTTTTTGTTTCTAAATATTCTTTATAAAAACTAGATTCTGATAAGTAATCTAGGTAAACAATAAGATATTTTATTAAGCTTGAATGTTTGGCTTAATGTATTTTTCTGTGATTGTCTCTTTACCCCTTTGAAAGGCAGAGGATTTAGGGAAGGTGAAAGTTATTACCCTGTCTCTAATTAAGAAATAGAGACACTTGTTTGTCAGTCTATGCTTCCATTCAATATAAATGAATATGTTTTGTATCTGGGGGAGGAAATGCATCATTCCATTCCAGCAGTGAAAAGCGTTATAGCATCAAATAGGATAGTTAGTATTTTTGACTTTTATAATTAAATACTGAATGCCCTTTGCCCTGGAATGCTAGGTCTGTACAAACTTGACACATTTCTTACAAGCTCTGTGTTTTCATAGTCAAAGGTATTGCTACCCTTTGCTTTTTGAAAGAGTGAACTGGAAACAGTAGCCTCCAGAAAAAGAAGTGACAACCTAAACAAAGAGCCCTGCTTACCTCTCTGTGCCTAAAACTAGTCTTAAAAACTGAATACATTTGGGATATGCTTATGAACTAGGTAAAGGTCAACATTGGGAGTGTCCCTACTTTGGCAGATAGACCAATACTTTTTTCCTAGACTCAACCCATTTTTACAGCAGGAGTTTTTCCAATGGATTGTTATTCATTCTACTAGACATGTCTTAGTCCATGCAAATTAATGCAAAATCTTTGGTGGCCTAAAAATTCTTACTGAAAGCAAGTTTTTCATGTTGCCCAGTTGATAGTCCATAATAAAAAGTGTACATATCTTGTTTAATAAAAATCTTGATGTTTAAGAAGAAATATCAGAAGCCTGCCAGTAAAAACTCTGATTAAGTGAGGAACATGTACATTAAAAGATATTTTCATGTAAGTTATTTTAAGATAGTTGCATTCTAGGGCCATGTTTCTTTTTTTGAGAGTGTTTCTTTGTCAAGTTCCTTATAGCCAATGCCTTGACCAAAGCTTCCTAATTATGCCATATTTCCTTGTGGGTTATGATAATCTTTATTAATTCACAACTCTACCAAATTATAATACGGTCTTTTATTATGCCACCATATGAATGCAGCTGCAAATTCAATTTTATTGTGAAGTACAAAGTCCTTTCCAGAATTTTAAAACTTAATTTCAGTATAGATTTTAAGTTTGTGAATAAGAAATTAGTATTTGTATACCTTATTATGACAGAGGTTTCTGTTACAATATTTTCTGTTACAGTATTGGGATAAGATTTGACCTACATTTTCAGGCAAAAGCTGGTCTTTGAGATCTACTTTTTAAGAAATTAATAAATTTTATTTTTTAGGGTTTTAGGTTCACAGCAAAATTGATCATAAAATATAGAGAGTTCTCGTATACTCCAAACACAACCTTCTCCCCTGTGAACATTTTGAATACCACGGTGGTATGCTTGTTACAACTGATGAACCTTCATTGACATATTATTATCACCCAAAGTGCATAGTTCATACTAAGGTTCACTCTTGGTGTTGTGTATTTTATGGGTTTTGACCAATGTACAGTGACGTGTGTTCATCATTGTAGTATCGTACAGAAGATTTTCACTGCCCTAAAAATCCTCTGTGCTCTGCCTATTCATTCCTCCCTCCCACCTAAGCCCTGGCATCCACTGGTCTGTGTACTGTCCCCATAGTTTTGCCTTTTCCAGAATGTCATACAGTATGTAGCCTTTTAAGATTGTTTTTTTTTTTCACTTAGGGATGGTCATGTAAGTTTTCATGTCTTTTTAGGGCTTGATAGTTCATTTATTTTAAGTGCTGAATAATATTTCATTGTCTGGTTGTATCACCGTTTATGACCTATTTGCTTTTATTTCTAGTTCCAGTTGCTATGGCAAATTTTATTAAAGTGCATGCTCTCAGGAAAGGCTTCATATATTTTATATGATCCATCAAATAAAATGTAGCAACTTCCAGTGTAGAATAAATTTCACCTATATGATATTGAGCTTGTTTTACATTGGAGGAGGAGATTTATGAAAAAAATCTAATAATTTCATAATTTATATTACCCTGTCTACGAGTTTTTCCCTCCATTGGAATCTAAACCAAAAGTTCTGAAGGTTATGAAGACGTGATCCCAAATTTAGTGACTTGGTATTGTCTTCTTTTGTTGAGCAATGAGTTAAATATCTGTTGATAAAAAGTGCTAATTGTGTTATTACTGATTCACGATAGAAAATCACCTTCTGTTGCTAGTTTATATGACTTTACATTTACCACTCCTGCCAAGAGAAAGGAAACTTTGTGATTGTGCCCCATCATAGTTAATTGTATAAATCAATTAAAAATGGTATGTAAGCATCTGGCTCACACAGCAGCTCTGAATTCTGAATGAAAAGATAACCCATGCTAATGTATAGGTCGCATGAACAAGTAGATGGGTGTTGGAAAGATAACACTGATAGTCACTCCAGGTGAAGGGGGAGTCCTGGCCAATGATTTGTATCTGAGAAACATTTTGAGACTATATGTCTTCTGACTGCCCTTTGCTTTGTAGCTATAGCAACTTGCAGAACCTGGCATTATTCCAGAGATAAAGGTATAGTTGTGTAAAGAATATTGGATTAAAGTTGATGAGGCCTGTGTTCTCATATCAAATCTTCCACTAATGAGCTCTAAAATATCAAGTCACAATTTCTTCAAGCCTTCATTGTTGCATCTATCAGATGGGAATAATAATACTCATTTTACCTATTTTTACCAGGTGGTTGTAGGAACAGGATTCATTCATTCCTTCATTAATATAATGAAAATTTTGAGACCCCACTATATATCATGGCCGTAAGTATGACAAGATGATAGATGGAAAGACATTTTGCTGAATTTTTGAAGACTTGCAGTGTTTTTAAAGACTGTAGGACAGTTTGTTATTTTTATATGAAGGTCATATCAACTCTTTATGTAAATATATCAAAGTAATTGACACTTTTAGAGCTCTGCCAATCAGTGGGCCATATTCATAGAATATCAGTAATTTGTCTGAATACAAGTTATAGTTGAATGGTCTTTAGCCGCTCTGTCTCTGAGATGCTAGAAAAATTGGATTCTAATTTTTTTTGTTCAAACACTGATCATATGACAAATTGCAAATCCACGTTTTCAGCCAGTTCACCAACCTTTGAGTAGAATGCAGACCTTTCTTTAGAACAATCTGACTTTGAATACAAGCAAAGTATTACATGGAATAGCTTTTCCTCCCCTACAAAGTGGATTTGAATACAGTACTTAGAAAAATTCTTCCCCTGCCAAAAAAGGTCCTTCAATCTACTTTATCATTTTTGTTTTGAAGAATCAATCTGGCCCATCTCTCCCCTCCCAAGTGACTTTCCTCACTCATATAATCATTTTCTTCATAAACACCCTTTTATTGTCTCCCAGAAAAAGTAAAGATTTAAAACATCATTTTTAAGGTACATCCAAGATTTCATAGCAATATTTTATTTGTGTTCACAGTGCAAGATAAATCTGACTTTCTCAATATTTTTGGTCTTCATATGGCATCTGAAACAGTTGTTCATATTCACACATTTATGTTTCACCATATGCATACTGTGTGCAGCTCTGTTGTTCTAAAATATTTTATTGGTTTTCCTTTATATCTCAACTTTTGATGGGTGTCCTTGAAGAACTTTCATGAAAAAAATGTAAATGTGAATGATTCATTCATTTTGAACATATGTAACTATTTTAGGAGATTTTCAGGAGATTTTACCCTACATGGAGTACACTGTTCTTAGCAGGGAATGTGCTTTGTATTACTATTCTACTCACAGCTGGATGCTGCAGATGTATTAACCTTGTAAACATGTACTTTTTCTATTCTGTGCTTACTTTAATACATTATTGATATGTACTAGACTGTGCTGAATTTTGGTGGTTGTCAAAGACAGTCAATAATTTTATAAATTTCACTTTTGTGGATAGTTAAGTATAACATGGTTTAGTATAAAATCTGGTCTTCCTCTGGATTTCTAAGTCACTAGAAGAATTTCTTGGCAAATTGATTGTTCCTGGCCAGTTTTGTTAGTTGTAAGGTAGAAGCCACCCAGTCCTCTCCCAGTGTTTCACAGGCATTTTCAGACCCGGATGCTATTATAGTTCCTCCTCTAGTTTTCCAGTAGAGAATTCCTCTGTGGTCCAGAGGTTCGAGAGAGAGAGAGAGAAAAAAAATTTCTCCTCAGAGGAATTGAACCCTTATTTTAGAAACTTCTGACAATCTTCAGAACATTCCATGTGGGTGTCTTTATGTTTCTCATAGTATGACTTATTGATTCATGGTGTCTCTTATTAAAGAAGCATGAATGTATCACTAGCTGTTACCAGAACAAACAGCTGTAGAATGTAATGACCCATCCTATTTCTAAATTTACTTCTATCAGTGGATAATTTGTGTATAGGAAAAGGTGTGGAAGTTTTTTAATTGTTAAAAACTAGAATACCTTTCTACCTTTTGTAGTCTTTAAGATTTCATAATAATGGTTTTAATGTAATTACTATCCACTATTATGTATTGTGTTTAAACAAGACCAATCAGTGAAATTTTGAATGTCAATAGTTTTTTGTTAGAAATGCCCTTTGAAAATGTTAGAAAATGTAAAACTTTACCTGTGACAAGGAATAAATTCATGATTAGAAGAATTATACTGTTTTTCTTGTGCAAATAATACTTAAGGCAGATGTTCAGTCTTACAGTGATGTTGGAAAGCATATTTTATGCAGTCTAAACACTATTTCTGTATTAGATATTTAAATGCATGAGGATAAATTCTAATTGCTTTTTGTTTAAAACAGAAACATAGAAGAAGCATTAGCCCCAGTTTGTATAAAATGTCTGCTGCAACTGAATTCATGATAGTTCATGAAAACTGAAAATCATTCCAATTTTGTAAAACTGCTGCTACTGGTTTTATCAATAAAGTTTTAGCAGATGGCTTATATGTACATGTGTGAAAATTTTTTATGTTAAAAAAGCATACAGTTTTGCAGCATCAACATGCAAATCTTATGGGCCTGGATGATACTGCTTATTTTAGTATATACAAAAACCATTAACTTCAAAACCATACCAACTGCAGACATATATTTTAGAACTATAAGCATTACATGTATGATCCATGCAGTTCATTTGGTTTCAGGGCGCTGTAGGCTTTTATGGTGAACACATATACAAATCAACATATATCAGTTCAAATGCTGGCTTGAACATCAGGTAAGGAGCTGTATAAATGTAAGGATCACCTGAATTAATTAAATTGCATCTAAAGAGGATTCTGAGAAGGCAAAATGCAAAGTGTAGGTGTTCATGTAGAAAAGTGTATGCAATTCCTCATTAGAGAAGCCCTTGTCCAGAACACTTTCCCCTCTATGAATACCCAGTTCTCGTACGTTTGCAAGGCTCAGATGCAACAAGCTAGAAGTAGAGGGAGCTGAGCTATTATATTCAGACACCTACATAGCACTCAAAATATGGCTGACATCCCCCAAACAGAAAAGCATAGAGAAAAAGTTCCATAGATGATTCTGTGACAATTTTTAAACAATTTTAAAATTCTGTATTAGTTGAGGTAATGTTACCTGTTGTAATAACCCAAAATGTCAGTTGATTCACATAAGAAAGGTTTATTTCTCCCTAATCTGGGATGTTTTTGGCCAATCAGCTTTCTTTCTAGCAGTATCTCAGGGGTTGAGTCTTCTTTTGTGATTTAGTCATTCAGAGTCCTTATGGACTTTGAAGGAATGTATTGCCATACAAATGGGGGAGGAAGAAAAGACATGAGGATCGAATGATGTGTTTTAGGCGACAGGCTTAGAGGTGCCGCTCTTCACTTCTGCCCAAACTCCATTGACCAGAACGAGTCCAATGGTTCCACTTATATTTAAGAAGGCTGGGAATTGTAGTTTATTTGTATACCCAAGAAAATGAAACAGTATCAGTAAGACTCTTGTTAAGTCAGTATCTGGCATACTTACATTTAAAAAAAATTATTTGAAATATTGTGGTACTGGTGATTATTTATGAAAAGCTTGCCAATGGCAAACTTATTGGTTGCTTAAGTTCTTTCTCACCCACGACAGCACTAGAACTCTATCGGCTGATTAAGGGTTCTACTTCTACTTGTACATCCATAGTCACCTTAGATTTAGACCATTTCAACACTATGAAGGAGCATTGTTGCAGAGAAAGACCATTTGAGTTCACATTTCCAAAGCCACAGGGCAAAGAGTTTTGAGCTGGTAGGCTGAGCAAGGTTGACCGTTTCTATGTGTGTATGTGCACTAGTAGATACATACATATATGGCATACTGGAAACATTAAAGCAAATATAACTATAAGCAAAGGAAGAATAATGCAGAGGAAACATTTTTCCATACATGAATCCTAGAGTATGTCATCTGGAAAGCTTAAACTTGGCAAATGATTGCTATCTTGTAACACTGCTTCAACACAGGCTTACCCGTGCTGAAATGTTAAAATAATTGAGATAGCCATCTATGACTCTGGTTCTTTGGTTCTTTTTGTCTTTTGTAGTAGTTAAAAAATCCTGTGTAGCATTTTATTGATAAGTCAAATAAGTCAAATCACATGATATGTATTGTAAGCTTCATCGTCTCTTTATAGTTTCCCTGGGGTTGCTCCAGAAAGATTCAGAAATAGGCTCAAGGGGAAGCTTGGGTGACATTTCACAGTGCTGATAAATTTTAATGTGCATTCCACTCCGTAACAAAACATCTGATTCTTTTCAGCAAACAGATAAGAAGTAGGAGACAGGATTGGCATTATATCTATGGTCATCTCAAGGAGGGACAAGATTGAGTGATGAGAAGATTAGAAGTTGGATAAATTCTAAGGTAGGTTTTATGGAATTTTAATATGTATTTTAAAATCCAAAATTGTTTAATGAAAGACCCTTCTAATCTTACAAGGAGAATTGCAGAATTTATCAAATTGTATCTGCAGACATAAATAACCTAGTCAAGATGAAAATCATACCTGTTTTCTAATTCCAGTTATGCCGTCAAGGAATCCTGTGATCTTGGATTACCTTGACCTTTCTTTTGTGTCTTCCAACATCTGTTATATCTTGAGGTAGTCCCAGAGGAGGAGGGAATTTGGCAATTATTTGTTGAGTTAAACTGACAATAGAAAAGATTTCCTAGGCTATTCAGATAAAGTATAACCCTAGACATACCATCCATGCTGGTCAAATTAGCTAGCTGCTCCCAAATACATTTTTTTCTCCCTAGAGGTATAGCATGTGATTATGGAGGCTGCTTTTACCTGAGGTAGAGGAGTATTTTAAGGAAAAATGAAACAGTTCATCTCAGAGGACTCACAACCACTTTAGAGGGTGAGGAAAGACGAGAATTAGGAAAATATATAAATGACTTTAGGTGAGTATTTCCCAATGCTATTAAAATGCAGGTAGTGACCTTTATAAGATGTTTTGAAAAGGGGGAAGAAAAGTCGCTTTATAAACACAATGTCTTGTTAAGGGAATAAAACTATTTTCTGTATAATAGACTTTCCCCCAGCCCCCCTCTTGTGCTTGAGTAACTGTAAAGACAGCAACTAGTGGCTGCCTTCAAGGTTAGTGTAAGTTCATGAACTGATAGCTACGTAGCTGAGGTGAAAACAGGGACCTCAAACCAGGTAGGTGGATTCATCTATTCCCATGTGTTCTTGGTTACCTTTGATGTACCAGGCACTGTGTGCTAGACACTGGGGACACAGTGTTAACCAGGTGCACTAGCTTAAAATCTGGTGTGATGAATATTGTGAAATAGGATTGGTAGGGTGAATTGGGAATGTAATTAAGGGGCTAATGTAGTCGGTGGGAGGCTGTCAGGAGAAGCTGCTACCAGGAAGTGGTATTTAAGCTGAGACGTGAAAGCTGAGTAGGAGTGAGCCAGGTAAAAGGCAGGCACATTAAGAAAGAAGAAACGGCATGTACAAAATACCTTAGGCAAGTGAGACCCTTCCATATTCAAGGAAACTGAAAAATGTCCAGCGTGACTGGACCTTAAAGAGCGAGGAGGAGAGTGTTTTGAGATGAAATGGACGAGAAGACAAGGCTGATTGAGATATCAGCTGCATCTTGCCCTTATTCCAACTAAGAAGGAAGTAGCAGTGGTGTACTTCTGGCTAAGACTATCTCCTGGATTTGAAGTGTACCCATCCCAAAGCCTGCTGTCATACCCGATAGCTGAAACTTTATCATCAGATCTTCAAACCACTGTGGCTTATGATTACTTCTTCAGACAGTTCGATTTTAGGTTGCCAGCTTTTTAAATCTTAGGGCTAACAAACTGTTAGCTTTGCCGCAGGTGTTCAGTAGGTGCTGAGAGAGCAAGCAGGGGGACCTGAGAGTGGTGGGGCCACTGGTGTAGCCCCTTCAGCCTCACAGACGGCCAGCCACCACAGGAATCAATGTAACACTGCACAGCAGCCCTGCCCTGGCTCCAAAGACGGCAACTTTTCTTTCTAATTAATTCCCAGTAGTGTTCTCTTCCTTCCAGGCCCTGGCATGACTCTACAGGGAACCAGGGAAGTGATGTGTCTCTTCTTTGGTGCGATTCTCCCTCTGAAGATAGCTTTGGGCAACATTTCTCTACTAGATTTTTCATCTTCCCTTATTCAATTTGGCTTACTGGCTACCCAAATTGCCCGCTTTGATGTTCTAATTATCCCCCATCCCCAAGAAAACAGCCCTATTTAACAACAACAACAGAAGCAATGTAAAACATAAAAACATAGCTTGAGTGAGATATGAAAAATGATGCAACCAATTGGGTAAATTTATAGTAAAGTGTACATGTACACTAAAGTATACTAAAGTGCTAAAACAAGCACACCTCTAGTCTCCTTTGTGAAAAATACCTTTGCTCTTCTGCATTTTCATTTTAAAGAAGTTTACATGTTGGCCTGAGGTTTTAATTAGCTGTTGGACCAAAATGAAGACTTTCTAATTGTGTGAAGGACGTGTTTTAGACCACAAGAACATTTTTTTTTACTTAATCTGAGGCACCCTGCCAGTAGGCAGCCAAAGACAACGCCAAAAGGAATGAGACTCTGGGCTGATTTTTATGGATTAGTTAATATATCCCTCCTCAGAATCTATCAAGTGCTCAAACCTGCAGACACAAACACGAACATACTAGGGAGGAGAGTCCCAGAAGGCAGAAAATCCCGTACTGCTCATCCCCAAACGCCTCACCCCTAGTCACACCCACGAACTCATCCGGTTCTCCCTTCTCAGCGCCCTGCTCCAAGGCGAAGAGTATCCCAGAGGAAGCATCGGGGTCTAAAACAACAACAACAACAACAACAACAACAACAACAACAACAACAACAAACACTGAGCCAAACCCTGCTGCTTCCTCAGTCGATGAAAGTGCCGCCCCACCCCTCTCCCCAAACCGGATATGGAGCCAAGGCCTGCAGCGAGTGACCTGCCGGTGGAGGCGCGGGGCCGCTCACCTACCCAGGCCCGTGGCTCTCGCCCCGCCCCAGCCTCCCAGTCCACTCCGCCGGCCCCAACTTAAGCGAGCGCAGTCGGGACCCCTCTGTTGGGGCTCTTTGTTCGCCGCCCCTCGGCGTTCCAGCTCTCAACCTTGCTCCCAGCAGCCCCCGCCAGCGCACTCGACCTACAGGAAAGTTGCTCCCGAGCTGTGGAGGGGCGTCATCGCCTCCTAGCAACGCTCCTAGCAACCGGGTAACATCTGCTCCCTGTGGTCCAATGCGAGCGGAGAACAGCTGCGCGCCCGCCTAGAGCTGCGAACCCGGAGTGAGAGGAGCTTCAGAGACTGGAGGGACGGACCTGCAGGAGCCAGGGCTGCCCGCCGAGCTGCAGTTGCCGCTGCTGCCGCTGTCAGTGCCCTACTGAAGAGTGACAGCCGCAAAAGCAGAAGTGAGCACCGAACCCCGCGCCTCTACCTAACAGGTGCATGCGCCGATCTGGTGAGTGGACCCAGCTCGCAAGGTATGTCTGGACCCATCCAGCCAGATGCTTTCCTCCGAGCTCAGAAGGGACTCCTTTCCTTGAGGGGGATGACAAGGACGTGTTCCGGGATCCCACCCCGCCCCCAGTCATTGAAGAGTGGCCAGCTGCTGGTCCCAAATGACCTGATTTGATTTTTTAAATGTAAACCTTGGGATTGGTTCTTGGGTGAAGATTCCCCTGCTCTTCGCTATCAGGTTAGCGTTCGGAAGTTTTCAGTCCTTGTTTATCCGTTGACTTCGCTGCCTATATGCGGCTAGGCTGGAAGCAGCAAGCGCCCATTGAAAGCCTGTGGTTAAAGCTCAAACGACATAGTGTAGTCTTGACTAATTGAATCAACACGTATGGATAGCAACATTCTTTTTAGGTCCTCCTCTGGAAAGGGTCCATTTGGCTAAGAGCAGCCGTTCACTGTTACTCAACCTCCTGAAAAGTAACCATAGTAACTCACCTCTCTTTTGATGGGATCCTCCTTATTGGCTGCCTATCTTCCTTTGGAAAGCGCATCTCTCTAAATTTAGAAGATGATGAGATCCGTAAGCATACATCCATGTAGAAAAGGTGCAGTTAAACATGGCCCTTTAAAGAAATGCTGTCTTCAAAGAAAAAGTAGCATTTGGTGATTTCAAATCTTGTAAGAAAGAATGTGCATTCCAAAGAAAGACTGGGTTCATCTGTTTAGTTAACTCCTGGTTTGTTACTTTAGAGGGAATACTTCCTGAAATTATATAAAATCTGGTATTAAAACTTAAGAATGACTCTGATTTTTTTTTTAAATCAGCGTACTGATAATCTTCCAAAAATAATCTCCCAAGTAAATAACTGGTAAGATGAGTTATTCAGTTGTTTCCAAATTTCTTAGGATAGTTAAGATTTCTCATGTTTAAACTTAAACCTGTAGAACACTGAAGTGATTGTGTGTGTTTGAAGGCTTATCTATCTATCTAGTCCAGACCAACCCCATCTCAAATATCTTAGATAGTATCCTCCTGTTGCAGGCTTTCTCCTGACTTGAGAACCAGTTCATGTCAGTGCAGTCCTGACTCGCCCGATGTTATTTGTGTCTGTCTCCTTGTTTCAAGATCTCAGGTAACCATTCATGAGCCTGAGGCTGTGAGAAATGCTCGCTGTGCAAAGGGGAACTCTCAGCAGATTTTCTGAAACTGTTCTAGAAATACACTTTTCGGATTGATTCAGCATTACCAGGTAATTGCTAGCTTAAAAGAAATTACTGTTTAAATATGTATCCAGAGAAATGAATGCTAATGTAGCATTACCATAACTTAGAAGATCAATATAAGGGGTTGTTTATATAGATGGTTGCTGGGTAGAAGTCAATAGAGGTTTTCTGTAAAAAGGACATTTGTGGGCTGGCAGATTTTCCTCTCTAAGACCCATGTGAATAGGGTGGGCCAAATTAGGTAGCCTGGCTCCGGGAACATGCCAAGCGGAAGCCTACTGAGCACACGAGTGCCTGTTTGAATGAAGGAAGTGAAGAGAACTCTCCAAGTTGCAGAAAGAGATTATTATGATGTTTCAAATTTAATTTGCATAAGGTCATGATGATAGAAACCTCTGAGGGTTCAACATTTTAAACTCAATTTTCAAGACTGAATACATCTTAAATGAGTATTCAGTCCTCCAGCATTTGTAACTTTCACATGTCCTGTGCCCTTTCCGTAGGTAACCAGCCTAGCAAATAACAATCAAATTTATAAGAATAGACCATGCTGCATTTCATCCCATTTCTTTCCTCCCTTTATAAAAATAAATAATTGACAATTTTTATTCAGAAACCTATTTGAAAATTTATTCTGGTCTAGTGGTACAGATTTATGAATACCATGAGACTTTAAGATTATTGATCTCTGTAGCCACTTATTTAAATATCTGTAGTTTAATCATTTTAAGCATTAAAGATTAGCATTTGAACTGTCAAAAATGTTTGTTTTGTTAGCCGTTAGCACCATCCACCCTTCTTCCTTCATTTATCATGCTGATTGCATTTTATGGTGAGAAACAACCTAAGGAGACCAATAATATTTATTGTCATCTGCCATGAGATGTATACAGAGTTCCACACTAATTTTTATTTAAGGATCTAGTCACCCTCATCAATCTGAACACCAGCTGCACTTGTATATGTAATGGATTATAAAGAGAGCACGCACTTAGGAGTATAAGATTTGGATAAGGCTGAGATCAAGCCGGTTAAAACTAAATCAAATTAGAATTTCAGTCTTTTTACTCATATACTCTATTTGGAAGTTTTTAGGTATATGTGAAAAATTCTATGTTCAGTTTTATGTCATGTAAACTTCATGGAATTTAGAAGATGCTTTGATGCACAGAGAGATGTTGAAAACTTTTATCAAGAGGTTGAGGCCCTTCCCTCCATACCTGGGCTCCCTACTGATGACTCATGTCAGCTGGCATCCCAACAATAACTCTAAAGCCAAGGCATAATCAGTTCAGATTGCTCTGTTTGTCAAAGCAATATGCCTCAGAAACCTAGAAAAAGCAAAACTGCTAACTCTGAAGCAGAGGTAGGAGTACATTGACCACAACAATTTAGCACTAACACGAAGGAAGGATACTTTTGAGTTTTGGGAGAAGCCAATCCTTGTGGATTCTTTTTTTTCCTTTTTCTTTTTAAGTTGTTTATCGAAATAGTGTTAATACATTAATGTTTACCCTTTGTAATCTAACACCAGTTTTTTAATATTTTCTTTTTTTCTAATTAAATTTATGCAAACAGGCTAATAACAGAGCCAATCCAATTCACTGCAATAATTCTCAGATGGGGTGAAGGGGTGGTGGAAGGATATTACTGAAAAGCACTAAGAGCTAACCAGTATTGTGCTCAATATTGTAATACAGCCTTATATTTAGAAAACAAAAGAATGACAGAAAGTAAAGTGCAGCAAGAAGTCTTCTTGGTAGAAATATAAGAGTTATCTAAATATCAGTGGTCCGTAGAAGGACAGGAGGAACAAGTTTGAGGTTGGGAAGTCCACTCTGCATGTGTATTTCAGAGTATATATTATTTTCAAAGTGCTTAGGAAAAGGGAGCATGAGTAAAGAACATGAAGAAAAGTTGGGAATATTGTAAAGAGAGTCAAGACTCAAGAGCCTAGAACCTCAATTCTGCCTCCATGTGCTGCTCATTTTACTGCTTTATGCCTCATTTTCTCTCTATCTAATGTGTGGTATAAGACTACAAGCTTAAGTAGATTGCTTGAGCTCGAACATAACACAATTTAATGAAGCATCTATAGCTCTTTAGGAAAAGCTTATTTTATATTCATGGGTACATGTGCAGGATTGTTACAAGGGCGAATTGTGTGTCACTGGGGGTTTGGTCTACAGATTATTTCAACACCAGGTAATAAGCGTAGTACCTGAGAGGTAGTTTTTGTATCCTCACCCTCCTCCCTCAGGTAGGCCCCTGTGTCTGTTCTTTGTGTTCATGTGTACTCAATGTAGTTCCCACTTATAAATGAGAACATGCAGTATTTGGTTTTCTGTTTATGTGTTAGTTCTCTTAGGATAATGGCTTCCAGCTCCATCTATGTTGATGCAAAGGACATGATTTCATTCTTTTTTATGGCTGTATAGTATGGCTGTGTGCTATTCCATGGAAGCACCTATAGCTCTTTAGTGAGAAGGTACCCTGTGAATGAAAATTATTTCACCACTAGAGCTACTCCAGGTGAAACACAAATCAGGTACCACCTGAGTGAGGGCAGAGAGCCACCCAACTCCAGGCAAATCCTCATGTGTTTTAAAGTGAGTAAAATTAAAGATTAGTTCAATCTTATGGTTTTTTATCCATAAGGGTTTTTTATCCCTTCTGGGATAGCAGAAGCAACATTGGCCCAGACAGATGTTTTTGTTAATATACTGAAGCATGGAGTGGTGGTGGTGGTGATATCAAAGTGGAAGACAATGTGAGTGATATAGATCAGGTACTTTTAGAAAGGCCACTGTTATCTATAGGTTAGGGATTAAAAGTCTTTTCTTTGAGTACCAGTCCTGGGTATTGAGGGAAGTTGTAGTATCTCTCTAGCATATCTCTAGGTATGGATTTCTTGGAACCCATATACTGCAATGTGGTTCCAAGAAAGCAATTTTCTTCCTAATTCATTTCTACTTTCCAAGGTAAAAGATGGGGTAAAAGGGAATATCATTCCTCAAAATCAGGAATCCACTTCTAGGGGGTGGAAGATCACGGCATTTACCCGAGAAGCCTCCTGCACTTGGCCTCTATCATTAGCGGAGCCAGATCACGGCAGCAATTGGCTTTAGTACAGCATCTAAGGAAACTTAATGGTGTTCTGTTTGGTTCAGAGACCATTACCATGGGAGCAGGGTAGGCTTGTGGAACTGGTGGGGTTTTCTTTACTCTTCCATGCCTGTGCTTGGGGTTATCCCAAAGGACATGATACAATCTAGTACCAAACAATGCTGCTAGTATCTTGAGAAAGTCTTCTAAGTCATTGGCTCTCAGTATTCCTGGAAGTTCATAAGAAAGTCTGCTAGGAGCTGGAACTTGTTGGTAATTCTAAACTGCCAGTAAAGTCAATATTGTGCTTGGGGTGGATGATAAATCTGAAGAAACAGATTGTTCCATTGATTCGGAGATAAAACCTGGCACTGAGTTCCGCTACCATACAGGATATTATCCAGAAAGGTGCTAGGCAAGGGGGTTATGAGAGAGAAGAAAGATGGCTGATGGAATATTGTTAAACATCAACAGAGCCAAAGGTCTCCAGAAGGCACAGAACCATAGCCTTGAACTTTGCACCCATCTCCCTTCTTGAACACATTCGTGAATGCTTCATGCAGCCCGTGCTTAGCACTAAAGAGAGGACCAATGTCCTAGGTATAATATAATGCTGCCGAGCAGGATATGTACTTATGATTTCAAAATGAAATCACTGCAATAATAATACATAACATTTATCGAGCAGGAAATATGAGCCCATGCGACAGGCACTGAGTAACTGCTTTTTAAACATCATCTCTTCTAATTCCAGTAAAACTCAATGAGTTTGATATTGTCCCCCCGTTTAACAGTTAAAGAAAAGTTAGGCTCTTTGAGGTTAAATATCTTGGCCAAAGTCAGTAAGCAAATAAACTGTAGAGCTGATATTTGAACTAGGGCCATTGGACAGGACTAGAAGGTTATGCTGAAGTATTTTAAGCCGTGCAGCGAGACTGCAGAATATAGTTAACAGGGACAGATGGGGTAACTCTTTCTAATCAACTGTGGTCATGGCCCTTAAGGAAATATCTCCAGTAGCTTTGCCACCAGCAAAGCTTTATTTAGCTAGATAGGAACCATTGCTCTTTCAAAGGCTCATGCCAGGCTAACATATTACAAAGAAAAATCAGCAAGAGATTGTGAAGCTGAGGTGCCTGATTTATCGTAAACACAAGTCAGTTGTTGATCTGAGATGGAACCAACCTTCTTTCTCATTGATCAGCCTCCACCCCTTCTGTCTGTGGGTAGGATGCACACAACTAATAGGATGGTTTCAACTCTGTTTTTGGAATGTTTTGATTCAAATGTTGTAGGGAGAAAAATGAAAACCAAACTAAAATTAAGATATATTGAACTCATCACTTCTTCACCATATCTCCAGCTTTTCAGTCTTGGATAAAGAATGGATTACTTTGACAGGAGTTGTTCTTTTTACTGTGGTCTGTTATCTCAAAGTATTTTTAAATTAATTTGCTCATGATGATTCCTTAATATATTGTCTCCGGGCCATGTACCAAATGAAATCACCTGCACCATAATAGGATTTTCGTTTTCTGGAGGCAGAAGCAGAGCAATAAGGAAGAGCATTTGAGCAACCATTTGTAATTACATTTTAAATATTTATTTAAAGAATTACATATAAATTGTATTGCTAGAACTCTATTGACAGGGATGGTCACTCTGTTCCGTAACTTTTAATTTGTTGGTTATTGATGTTTTATACTCCCAAAGACACTGAGCCGGGCACAGATATTTTACGGGCCCAGAGGATATAGCATTAGAAACAGCTTGAATATTCAAGCCAGCATTAGCCATTTCACTTTCAGAGATAAATTTAGGCTCAGCCTAATTCAGTTCTGTAATTTACATACTGTTCTCAGAGCTCAGAACACTCAGAATAAGAAGACATAAAGTCATTTCATTTTTTTCTTGTCTATTTCGTCATCTTTATTTGAATAATAGGCTGGGTTGAGTTTGACCTTTTAGTTGCAGGAGAACTATAACAGATTTACACATGTTTACTGAATCATAACAACCAAACTTCCTTGGACAGTCAGGTCAGCTTTAATTAATTATCCAGATGATTACCTGTATGTTTCAAAAATAGTTTACACCTCCTTCACCCAAAATGCATGACCGATGGCAATACACCAGAGATATCTGGAGTTGTTATAGAATCTGTACTACTTTTTTTCAACTTGATCATTTGCAATATCTTCTCGCAGTTTTTTAACTTGCTGATTACAATCCAGTATTTTTGGGAGGCAGGGTGGTGGAGTCTTTGAGTCAGAGCTAGGAGGCCAGGCTGGGCTTTGTTTCTATGTGGTATATTTGTGACTCAGGCTGGGCTTTGTTTCTATGGGGTATATTTGTGACTAATGGCACAAATAAGGTCTACAATTTGATTGAGTATTTACTATATGCTAGGCACAGTGCCAGTCACTTTCTATGAATTATTTCAATGATCTTATGAGCCAGTGTTATTTCTATCCTTACTTTACAAATGAGATTTCTAGAGAGTTTATGTAATTTGCTCAAAGTCACACAAATAAGAAGCAGCAGAGCTGGAATTCAGACCACTTCCATCTGATTTTCAAAACCCAAACTCTTAGCCACATACCAGAATGTAAATTATTGAACTCGTCTGGGCTGTAATTTTCTTATCTGGACACTGAGGAGGCTCAATCAGGTGATGGATACATAGTTATCAGCTATGAATTTTTTGAGTTCTAATCCAGCCAAGCAAACAGATGTAGGAACTTATGTTTGCTATATATTTTAACCTAAAAGTGGCTAGAACCATCCTCCAAAATTGATACTGAAAACATTTTAAATAGCTAAACAGCTTGCAAAGAGGTAATTGTCAAACTGATACCAGCTGTGAAGGCTTTTCAGCATTTTAACAACCCATAGGGGTATTTTTTAAGAGCAATAAACTAAATGGCTAAGTGTGTTGCCCACGGAGGAGTTGAGACTTAAATCTAGAACTCCTGAGAATTTTATCTGTATTTTCAGGATCTGATACATTCAGTATCTTAGGCTAACTGGTTGATGATAGCCAGACAATCTTTATGAACCTTGGAATCATTTGATATGATTTTTTTTTTAATCTTGATCTGTTAAATAAAAATAACTTTCCTGGAGGTGCACTTGGGAGCCAGAACTATAAGTTTGTCATTTGGTTCTCTAATCTGCCACCTGCCCTCTCTTGTATCACTCATTAAAAGATTTTTAATTGGTCGTAAATGCTGTAGATATTGCATTACATGGAAGATAAAATAAGCAGACATTTAAAAAAGATACATATAAGAAAGTTATGTTTGCTTATGATAAAGTTACTCATCTCATTTTCTAGTCTTTCCTCACTGTCACCTACACTATAGTAATTCATTAGAACTTGTTAAAAAAATTAGTGACCTGCCCAGGTATAATGCTAATAACAGCCATTGATGCTTCTTAATGTGAACCCAGGAAAACTGACTTCATTGTTCACTATTTAGTTAAAATGCAGTCTGGCTTTGTTCATGAGGCTAAAGCATCTAAGCCAGTGTAGGGAAGCAACAGTAACAGCAACAATCAATCAAGCCAATTGCCTGACATTCTACTGATATGGCAATCAGCTGATTGACTGAACGTTCTGCTCTTAACTTGTTGCCATAGTACTACTACTACATCTGCTGAATGCTGCAAACGAGAGGCTCTCAAAATACAATCCCCAGACCAGCAGTATCAGCATCACCTGGAAATTTGTTAGAAATGCAAATTCACTGCTCCTAGCCCAGATCTACTGAATTAGAAACTCTGGGGGTGGGACCCTCAGAGTTTAACATACCCTCCAGATAATTCTGATGCTCACTAACATTTGAAAACTACTATTACATCAATTAGCTAAACAGTTTAAAAAGAAGTAAGTACAAGTAATTGTCACATGGGAGAACCCAAAGCTTAACCTAATTATTTGATTAAATCCTTAAAATATATACCAAAGAAAATGCAGTTTACTAAAAAACAGCCCCTGAGAAAACTGGTTTCTTTGTTCTCTATACAGTTTTGTTTTTCTTATTTCCTAAACGTTTGAAATCAGTGAAAACTCTACGTAAGCTGCGTTTGCTTACTGAATTCAGGGATTGTGTAAGTGTAGTAGCAACTGTTGTCTTTGCTTCAGTTCAGTTGTGAATTATCATGACATACTCATTTCTTTTAACATCAGATACACCAGTGTGTTAAAATGCTTCATTCCGTTAACAAAACATAACAACTCAAACTTAAGGCTCTCTTTGGTTGATAATCCACAGTGATGCCAGTGAAAAATTGGAATGCTTGGGAGTGATTTTGTATCTTACTGACTGAGGAAAATCATATAACTACAAAAAGTTGCAGGAAGCTTTTGTCGCTCAGGTGCCACTGAGTTGGAGGACAAACTAGAAAAAGAAAAGTCTTGAACGCATTTTAAATATTTAAGCTTAGAAAAATTTAAGATTTTAGAGAAAAACCATCAAATGTCTTGCTGTAGATTTATTTAACTAACACATAAATTATTCATTATTTTGTGAACTAAATGGTTTCAACACACAGAAATATTTGACGGTGTGTATTAAGAGTAAAATCAATTGTGTTTAAATATGAAGTTTCTTTCTGGCCTGGTCCCCTGAGGTTGAATGAGTATTGAACTGGACTCAATTTGTTTTCTAAATTCATTCAGTGCTTTCTCTAGGAAGCTGCTTGTCTTTAGCTTTTAGAGTAGATCTTGCCTCCTTTTTGTGATATGAGTGCCACCTAGAGTACATTCTGGGAACTCCCTTAAGCACTGCCTTTAAACTGAAGGATCACTGAAAATTGGCTTCTGGAACTCCATCCTTCCTTAAACCACTCAGAACCTCGGTAGCAACAGTATTTTAGAGGAGAAAACAAAGGTCTTCACTTTGAGTATTATGACAAGGCCAAGTCTGCAAATCAGAACCTTACCTAATTCTTTCATTTACTTAGAACATCCATTAAACCATGTGTTAGGATGATGGCTATACCATAATCATATCATAGAGTGTTTTGTCTATAGATACACTGTTATTTTTTTAAAGTGTAATTGGGCTATCAACTATTTTATGCCAATTTGATTAACCTAGTGACACTAAAAGTCCTCTCTATATTAGGCAGTTTAACTAAAAGAATGATGAAAAGTTTCTTATCTCCTCTCATTACATTCCATTTCAAATTTGGGTGTGTTTTGACATTAAATGGCATGAAATAAAATAGTATATTGGTATTTGATTTCTGAGGGGCTGCATAAGGAAATAAAGATAGGTATCCTCTCTAGAACATCTAGTTTGGGTCTGGATGGTGGTATTTTCCTGCCTGCCGGCTTTTCAATCACAGCTTCACCACGTTGAAGGGAGAACACCAATTTCCAGGATCACCAGTTTATTTTTACAGATAAAATTTATATTATAAGATACTATTTGCCACAATAAAATCTGACCTTTCCCCAATTCTTTTATTTGTTTAGCTTATCCAACAAAAGTATTAACATATACATTAACAACGTCGAAAGTAGCCTACTTTAAGAGAAAATATGCAGAAGAAGAAGATTTACATCAAGATTACCATGGGTATTTTCCAAAAGTAAGGGTTTATTTATTATTATTTTTTCATTTTTATGAGTGTTGTCAACAGTAAAAAGCTGTAGTTTTTGTTTTTCTAAATATAGATTTAATGATCATGTTTGCTTTCCAGCACCTGATATTACCTGAGGACAGAACTTGCATTCTCAAACTTTCTCTGGAGAAGCTCAGGTTTCTTGAAGACCCAGAAACCTACTTAAGAAGGTCTGTGTTAATTAACAATTTGCTGAGGAAGATACATCTAGAGACGGAGAAAGAGAGCTATGAATACTTTAAAGAAGCTCCCTGTTATAAGACTGCATATTCTGATACAAGAAAACGGCTGAAGTTTATGGTACAAGAATGCTGTTCTCAGTCTCTCTATTATGAAGAGCTGCATTCGTATCATATTGTGCCTTATGCTTCGGAGAATGCCATTTATGAAATGGGCTACACTAGCAGCCACTTGGAGCAAAATTCTCAGTTGCTTATTTATAAAATGAATTAAAGTAACTGTTAAGTCCATTGATACTTTGTTTCTAAATGCCTGAACTGTTTATAGTGAAGATGTTAATATAAGGCACTCATTACCAGTGCACTTGATATCAAAGATGAGATGCATGCTGAACTGATTGGAGAGAACAATGGTTATTACTCAGCAGTCCTTAGAATCATCAAATTGAATAGAAAATATGTTCACATATGATAAAGCGGTCAATTAGCGCTTTAGAAGCAAAGATTTTTTTTAAACATAAGATGTGTAGGAAGGGGCCTACATTAAACAATTATACAGGTGAAAAATTTTCTTTTACGCCCTGATTTCCAAATTCTGCCACTCTTACTAGAAAGTAATGAAAGTAACAGATTAAATTGATAATGCCATATCCCTGAGGATGAAGTGTGGAACACATTTAATTTTCTGTAAATGACATGAGGAAGGGCTGGTTCTTTCTGAAGTGCTTTGACTTGTCAAGCATTGTGCCAAATAATTGTTTGACACCATTTTCCTTTTACCATTAGTAGCAATTCAAGATGGGGCAAAGACACTGCAACTAAACTGCAACTAAACTGCTGAGTGTAATGACCAGATTACTCCAAACTGATCCATTTAACTATTTTGTGGGGAGGGCTTAGACTTTTCTCTTTAAAAGTGAAATTTAACAAAATAGCCTTGCAGATGGGCTTATCTTTAAATTCTACAGGTTGGTTAAAATTTGTGGTGGGCCTTTGGTTAGCAGTTTAAGTTGTATTTATTTATTTTTTTATAGGCTGTGAAGCTCAGGAAAAGGGTAGGCAGGTAAATTTGTTTTTAATGAGCTGATACTTTTTAGAAACCTTATCTGCAAAAATTAATGAGAACAACAAATTCCACATGATGTTATTTCTTCATCTAGCTAACAGTACATTTAAGGCTGCCTGGATGAAACTTTGCACTGATTTTTGTATAATAGTTGATCATTCACTATTTGACAAATTGTTTCAGAATGCCTTTGGTGGTGAAGTTTAGATAAGTCCTTATGTTTTGCAATTTGACAGATAATTATTTAACAAGTTGGATAGATTCACGAAATTGTTTGAAGTGGTTCATACTGTTCTTTCAGGTTTGAGTGATGTCTGATTTCAATGTCTGAAGTTTTGTCCTATGGAGCGTATCATTTAAAGAATTGTCATTAACTGATAAAACAGATTGGAAAAACTAGGTGCCAAAGGTGTATTTAAGAAAATACCAAAGACTCAAAGATGAGTGTTAGGAAGACTATGATAATGAAGATAAGAATCTAAAGTAAGGATTGCATAGGACATAAGAAGAACATGGTTAAAGGGATTTGGAATGATTTGCTCACTAATGTGCTTTCAGAACACTTTACACATAATAATCATAATCAAGGGCACTGCTTTAAATGAAGATACTACAGACCTTTAGGAATCATATGCCTTGGAAAAAAATCTATGTATGGTGACTTGTCAACAAAGTATCTTCCCTAGTTGGATGCCATCTTGTAACCAAGAAGACTTTCTTCTATTCAAGAGAAATTTGGTTTTAACAAATTTAAAAATTAACATGAATTTAATTTTTCATGTTAATGAAAACATGAATTCAGTTAGTATAAAGAGTATTGGTTCCCTAATTAGCCTGCATTGTTGAAGACCACATAGATATATTATTGATAAGACTGTGAGGCTTATGTTTAATTACTCAATCAAAGTAGGAAGAAATGCTTGAGAAGAAACTAAAAAATTGTAATTTAGATTAATTTTTAAAGGCAATTTAGTATAAATGAGTTAGCTTTGAAATACAGATTTAAATGTTTAAAAATTAATTTGAGGGCAAGATTTGATACCAAAGTTTCAAAAATTTTATTTCACTGCTTATAAAATACTTAATCAGAACACTTATTTTAAAAAATAAGATCTTATTTGAAAAACTCCAAATTTGATGGGATAGTTACACCATCATACAATTTTAAAGGTAGAATTAGCTTTCTAATACTTTAAAATGTTTTCTGAAATGAACATTTGACTTGGTTTAGGACAGTGTCTGTAAGTAAAAGACACCAATGCTAATAGATATGAATTACAAAAATGCCACATATTGAAATTGATTGAGGATTGAAATACATATACTTTGGCATAGAGAAGAGAGGAAGAGAAAAAAAATGAAAAAAGTGTGACATTGTAATATTTATTGTATTTAATAAATCTTGAAGAAAGAACTCTTGAGCAATGAACCAGTGACAGATATAAAAGCCTGTTTTATTTGATGACATCATTAACTGAGTTTTCTAATCTATACATTCATACATCGAGAAGGAACTGTCTTAAAAACCAGTTTTTTGTGTTTTTTTTTTTTTTTTAAGTTCTAGCATACATGTGCAGAATGTGCAGGTTTGTTACACAGGTATACACGTGTCATGGTGGTTTGTTGCACCCATCAGCCTGTCATCTACATTAGGTACTTCTCCTAATGCTATCCCTCCCCAGTGATATTTGTTAATATGCTTTTTAAAAAAAGTGTCTGCCTCGAAACAGGTAGTTAAAAAATATCTTGTAGGGCATTTAATTATTTTTTCCAATAAACAACACATAGATAAGGGGTTGACTAATGTTATCTTGATTTAGAAAATTTGTATGTAAAATGTGTAAACTTATCTGGGTTAACTAATAGACTACCGGCATTTTAGCATGGCAAACTAATCTATAGGGAGACCCACACACAGGCTTGCTTTGCTGACTACCCAGCGGGCTTTGTTAAGGAGCTGCAAAAGGTGGAAGACCAGTTACAACTTTTTTTTTTTTTTTTTTTTAAACCTGGACATCCTTTCTCTGGTGGCAAGAGCCATCCTTATGACAAGGAAGGTGAGATAGAAAATGGAGAGCCTTTGGTAATGTTGATCTTTCTTGTGGGTGTCCAACTAGCCTAAAGGCCAAGTGAAGAAGAAAATAAAAAAGTAGAAGAGGAAAAATAAAGAAAAGAGGAAAAAGAGGGCAGGGCCAGAGAAGTAAAGAGTAGGATTAGTAAGTGAAAGAAAAAGTTGCTTTGTTGTGTGGGGGGGTATTCTTGCTTGCTATACTCAATTTTGCTTTCCCGTGTCTGCTGTACACAGAACACCTGATCTCTGCAATGTATTTCTCCTTTCTTTCATTCACCTGTGATGAGTAAGACTAGATTCTTTTCAGTATATCTACTATTTGCAAAGTGTGAACACTGTAAAATATCCCTGAAACTGAGCTCTTTGGGTGGATAAGCAAAGGAAAAATAGAAAATAATTAAGGTTAGGGAAAGGCTAAAGGATAAGCCTGTGTGTAAATGGAAAATGGATAAGTTCAAATGCATTATCTGGTTTCAACATAACACCCAAGATTTAACAAACTCAGTGCTAGAAGACTTGAAAATAAGTGCAATTTACTACCATTATGAGCCAGGCACTGTGCTAGGGCTGGGGATACATAAGTGAATAATGCACAGTCCCAGAAATCAGATTATTTGGTTTTGTTTTACCAAATCCAAATGCAGTACCTGCATTTCCCTTTTCCAAACTGGGATGGCTATCAAACATGTCTTTCAAAAAGTGTTTGCAGGTGAGAAGATGCACAAGATGAAGAAAAGTTTTCCTGGCCCAGATCTTAGAAGGGAAGGAGAGGATACATTTTGCTTTACAGCATATTTACTGTTGGCAAAAAGCCACTATTGCCTAAGGGAAGTATGGCTGACCTTAGCCCATCCCTGGGGCATATCTTGTGGGTGTGGTAGGGAGACAAATCAGGTAGGGAACAATTCCTTCTCCCCTTACCTGTCTAGCTTCCATGTTCTTTTATGGGACAAGTCAGATTAATATTAATATTAAGGAGAGCCTTAAAGGAGAAAGAGAATCGATAAATCACAGCCTGAAAGTTGTGTATGTTGTGTGCAAGGTCAGAGGGGCAGGCTTCTTTAATTTGCCTTGTGCTGGTGAATTGCTTGAATGAACTTCAGTATTTCTTAACACCAGGTACTGAAGCCACCTTCCTTCTCTCCCTGTGGTTTCCTCTTTAAATCACATCCTGGCCCCAGTCTTTATAGTCCATTGTAAGTGGAAGTGATGGTTCTATTCTTCACCCCCAGCTTGCTCCCTATCATTGATACTTAGAGGAAAGTAACAATTTGCAGTACTGGCTGAACTCCTTTGGGAAAGTTTCTGGAGTGTATCAAATAAGAATTCATCATAGTAACATGGTCATTACTGGCTGAACAAAATTCTTTTTGAAACTATTGCACTTAGTCATTAAATAATTGTTTACTAAGGCAATCTTCATGTTTCCAGAATTCAGTGTAATAGTTGACAGTTGTATATGGCTCACAAAAGAAACTACTTAGGTTGGAAACAATGGAAGGTTGTGTATAATTAATCAGGTCCTGAATATTTATGTAACATATGGCATTTTAACTTATATGTTCTCATTCTCAAACTTCATTACTATACAGCAGTAACAAGACAAATTTCAGGTTTTTTTGTTTCTTTATTAAGTGGGCCATGTCTAAAAGTTGTTGCATTCCTGATTGAATGTTATGGACAAAATTTCCCCATTAAAGTAGTTTTGTCTTTCTCAAGGATTATCCTTTAGGGTTGGGTGGATTAAAAACATGACATTAGTGCTTCTTGTGCTTACAAGTCACTAGGGATCTTGTGAAAATGCAGATTCCTTTTAGTAGGTTTGGGATGAGGAATGAAGGTCTTGACCATCTCTCAAATGTCCCGGGTGATGTGGATGCTGCCAATCCATCGACCACACTTTGAGTTGGGAGAGTCTACATCATTGGAGAAATATGCAGACTGAAGCCTATACTCTTAAACTTTCAAAGACTCTGTGTTCTTGTCTGTGTTCTGCGGGATTTTTTTTCTTTTAAGAAATAAAATGCATAAAGTAAAATCAGCAAACCATAACACTAGTTTTCTACATTTGCCACAAATACTATAATACTTTGCAGAGTAAAATGCAAAGATTATTCCTCTTACAAGTTTTCTCTATATCAAGTGCAGGAAGGGAACATGGGTAGAGTCATGTACCATCACATGCAAATTTCTCTTCTTGATTTTCCTCTTGATTATATTCACATAAGGGAGCTCCATTTGGTAACAAAGATGAAATCCTGTTCACAGTTAACAAGAATTTAGCAATTTCTTGCTTGGCAAAATCTGAGACAACCTTACAAAAACATCCTACATTAAATTCAGAATTTTGGGTAGCTGCATAAGCTGAAGATTATGGAAAACCTGAGCTGAAAATGGCACCTGGATCTGTAACTTCTTGTCTTGAGCTCTTTTTTGAGCGTTATTCTGTGAGAGATCCTTCCCCTGCAGTAATTTTTCTATTTCTCCTCAGTCGCTGGGGTCTCAGTACGGGGTGGAGGATTGGTGTAAATGAGAGAGTCACATAAATTGTCTAATTTGAGCATGCCAAGTGATTTTTGTCAGGCTCTTTTGGTCATGAAATTTTGATATAACTATTGTGAAATATAGTGTCATAAATTTGTCATAAACCATTAATGAAGGAAGAGAAGCAGAAATTTATTTCTGTGGGAATGCACTCAAATATCAAGCAGATGGTGTTCTACAACATTTATTTGGGAAAATGTGTATCTGTTACATAATCTAAAATATGTCTTTTTCACATTTAAAAATATTTGGGTCATGATTTAGAGTTTTTATTGGATTGTTTTTTAAACTGAGAGGAAGAAGAAAGGTAATTGTATTTTAAAACATTTGACATGTTACTAATAAAATTTTATTTCTGGTGAAATATAGGTGCCTTTGTTAAGTAGGGGGGGTGGGATCATGAACATCTGGCAGCTGCTGTATGTCGCTTATTTCCAGAGGCATCATTTTAAAGTCATATGCTTGTATTTGTTTCAGCAGTTTGTTTTCAGCACAGTTTGCTTAAGGATTTGGAAGATATTCCCAGTCTCCTGGCACAGCTTCTTCACTGAGTGACCCTGAAATGGTTTTTAGATAGTGCACGTCATTAAAAAGGACGCAACAGAACTGACTCCTTTTAGGCATTATTTAAACACAACAACTATAAATCTCAGGGTGAAAGATAGCTCCTCTAGCCACTGAATAGCTGTGGGTGTGTGCATCATTCTCCATGATTCATTAGGTGAACTGAGCATTAGATGAACTTGGATTCATTAGGTAAACTGGCATGCACCAGGGAGATAGCATCCCTCTCTTTCTAGCAAACTTTCCATCAGTTTGCAAAGCTGACAAAGTTGATCTGGTTATCAGTTTTGCAAACTGATGATCCTGGGGGCCCCTACAAAACACTGACTCATGTGGGGCACCAGTGCCCATGTAGGTATCTCAAAGCAAATAACCTTTTTCTGTGTATATCCAGTGTTTTAGTCTGGTCTCTCACTGCTAATAAAGATATACCTGAGACTGGGTAATTTATAAAGGAAAGAAGTTTAATGGACTCACAGTTCCACATGGCTGGGGAGGCTTCACAATCATGGCAGAAGGCAAATGAGGAGCAAAGTCATGTCTTACATGGCAGCAGGCAAGAGAGCTTGTGCAGGGGAACTCTCATTTATAAAACCATCAGATTGCATGATATTTATTCACTACCATGAGAACAGTATGGGGGAAACGTCCCCCTCTGATTCCATCATCTCCACCTGGCCCTGCCCTTGACATGTGGGGATTATTACAATTCAAGGTGAGTTTTGGGTGGAAACGTGACCAAACCATTCCACCCCTGGCCCTTCCTAAATCTCGTGTCCTCACATTGCAAAACCAATCATGCCTTCCCAACAGTCCCCCAAAGTTTTAACTCATTTCAGCATTAACTTGAAAGTCTACAGTCAAAAGTCTCACCCAAGACAAGGCAAGTCTCTTCTGCCTATGAGCCTGTAAAATCAAGAGCAAGTTAGGTACTTCCTAATACAATGGGGGTATGGGTATTGGGTAAATATAGCCATTCCAAATGGGACAAATTGGCCAAAACAAAGGGGCTACAGGCCCCATGCAAGTCCAAAATCCAGCAGGGCAGTCAAATCTTAAGGGCCCAAAATGATCTCCTTTGACTCCATGTCTCACATCCAGGTCATCCTGATGCAAGAGGTAGATTCCCACGGTCTTGGGCAGCTCCAGCCCTGTGGCTTTGCAGGGTACAGCCTCCCTCCCAGCTGTTTTCATGGGCTGCCATTGAGTGTCTGTGGCTTTTCCAGGCACACAGTGTAAGCTGTTGGTGGATCTATTACCCTGGGTTCTGGAGGACAGCGGCCTCCTCACAGCTCCACTAGGCAGTGCCTCAGTGGGAACTCTGTTTGGGGGATCCAACCCCACATTTCCCTTCTGGACTGCCCTAGCAGAGGTTCTCCATGAGGGCCCTGCCCCTGCAGCAGATTTCTGCCTGGACATCCAGGAGTTTCCACATGTCGTCTGAAATCTAGGCAGAGGTTACCAAACCTCAATTGTTGACTTTTGTGTACCTACAGGCTCAACACCTTGTGGAAACCACCAAAGCTTGGAACTTGCACCCTCTGAAGCAATGACCTGTGCTCTACATTGGCCCTTTTTAGTCATGGCTGGGATGCAGAACACCAACTCCCAAGACTGCACAAAGCAGTAAGGCCCGGGCCTGGCCCACAAAACCATTTTTTCTTCCTAGGCCTCCAGACCTGTGATGGGAGGAGCTGCTGTAAAGACCTCTGACATGCCCTGGAGGCATTTTCTCCATTGTCTTGGCGATTAACATTTTCCTCCTCGTTACTTATGCAGCCAGCTTGAATTGTTCCTCAGAAAATGGGTTTTGCTTTTCTATCACATCATCAGGATGCAAATTTTCTAAACTTTTATGCTCTGCTTCCCTTTTAAACATAAGTTCCAATTCCAAACCACTTCTCTGTGAATACATAAAACTGAATGCTTTTAAGAGCACCCAAGTCACATCTTGATCACTTTGCTGTTTAGAAAATTTCTTCTGCCAGATGCCCTAAATCATCTTTCTCAAGTTCAAGGTTCCACAGATCTCTAGGGCAGGGGCAAAATGCTGTCAATCTCTTTGTAAAACATAGCAAAAGTCACTTTTATTCCAATTCCCAACAAATTCCTTATCTCCATCTGAGACCACCTCAGCCTGGACCTTATTGCCCATATCACTATCAGCATTTTGTTCAAAGCCATTCAACAAGTCTCTAGGAAGTTCCAAAATTGCTCACATTTTCCTGTCTTCTTCTGAGCATTTTGTTCAAAGTCATTCAACAAGTCTCTAGGAAGTTCCAAACTTACTCACATTTTCCTGTCTTCTTCTGAGCCCTCCAAACTGTTCCAACCTCTGTCTGTTACCCAGTTCCAAATTCACTTCCACATTATCAGGTATCTTTACAGCAGTGCCCCACCACCCAGTACCAATTTACTGTGTTAGTTCATTCTCACACTACCATACCCAAGACTGAGTAATTTATAAAGGAAAGAGGTTTAATGGATTCACAGTTCCACATGGATGAGGAGGCCTCAAAATCGTGGTGGAAGGCAAAGGAAAAGCAGACACATCTTACATGGTGGCAGGCAAGAGAGCTTGTGCAGGGGAACTCCCATTTATAAAACCATCAGATCTTATAAGACTTATTCACTATCAGGAGAAAAATATGGAGGAAACTGCCCCCATGATTTAGTGATCTCCACCTGGCCCCACACGTGACATGTGGGGATTGTTACAATTCAAGGTGAGATTTGGGTGAGGACACAGAGCCCAACCGTATCATCGAGCAAGCAAAGTCTTGATTAAACGTACAGTTATTTAGCAACCCAGTTATTTCAGTTTAAATGAACAACTGACTCATATGAATGGCAGAGACTATCATGTATGTGTTAGTAGAAACTTAAACACATATGATCAGACACATCCAAGACAGTAACATAAAGAGCTGATCAGTACTTTCCAGCAGTAAAGAATCAATCTTATATATTATATTATGTAAGTGCCTTGGATAGTGCCTGGAGCATATCTGGTAGAAGTAAATGGCACTGTCCAAGTGACTCTTAGTCTGTGTTTTTTTGTTTCCATTGGTGTTCTGCTTTTAGGTTTAAAAGTAGGTCCATATAATTTTCTTTCCTATTGAAATTTGTAAGCTGGGCATGGTGGCTCATGACTGTAATCCTAACACTTTGGGAGGCTGAGGCAAGAGGACAGCTTGAGCCCAGGAGTTCAAGACCAGTCTAGGTAGCATAGTGAGATCTTGTCTCAATAAGTAATTAAAAACATTAGCCAGGTGTGTCAGTGCATGCCTGTGCATGGTCCCGGCTACTCGGGGGGCTGAGGTGGGAGAATCATTTGGGTTCAGGAGGTTGAGGCTGCAGTGAGCCAGGATCACACTGTTGCACTCTAGCCTGGGCAACAAAGAAAGACCCTGTTTCAAAAATAAATAAATAAACAAAAAATAAAAGAAATAAAAACTTTATGGAATACACACACATAGAGAGCGTGTGCAAGAGTGGGAGTGAGAGAGAGAGAAACCATCAATTGCAGGTGAATGGGCCTATTTATTTATTACCATTAAGAAGTAAAAGAAAGGGTGAGTACCTCAAGGTGTTTCTTTCAATCACCTTGGAATCTGCATGAGAATTTCAAGCCACATTGAGAAGCTTAAATATAGTGGAATTGGTGAGTTGATAGTTTTAACCTCAAAATGAAGATCCACCACAAAAAAGGATTTCTGTTTTTATTTCCCCACACTACTCCCCAAGCTTATTCTAGCTTATTCCTGGCCCACTGTTTCTATTTCAGACCTGATTGCTGTCACTGAAATTATATAGTCATGGTAAACTCTACCAGGACAAATCCTTCAAAGACCTTGATTGAATCACCCCAGTCCTTTCTTCATATTATAGTAGTTTTCTTGCAATTCCTCCATGTATTCCATACAGTGAGACTCACTCCCAAACATTTACTTATCTGAAAGGTATTCATACTGTTGCCCCGTGGATTTTATAATTAGAAGTGTTTACAAACTGTTCTGTGTAAACTCAAGTTATACAGAATTATTACTCCCCTCAATGCAAAAGAAGAGATATTAAATTATTATTAGTTCATACATACAAGTAGAATACAGCACCACTTTGATCAATTATGGTCATAGTATTTCTATAGTTTATGAAGAAACCAAATACAGAAGTTTTATCTGTATGTCTGATATTCCCCCCACTTTCTTTTTATCAGTTTGTGAAAAAAAAAGGGTACAATTCTTCAATTATCTAATTAAAATACTTCATGCTCATTTGACCTCATTGGCAGGAGGAAAGACTGGACGTCTTTCTCCTGGGAGAGCTTACCCCAAGGTGCTCCAGGGCCATGTCCACTGGTCAGTAGCCAGCTGCAGCTTGTCAGGAGAGAGCAGGACGGCTTAAGGTGTCTAATCTTGCCAACTAGAGGCTACTGGCGCTCAAGTGTCAACGTGATATCACCATGGAAACCAAGCCCTTCCAGGGCAGGCCTTACTAGTGGTTACTGTGAATAGGGAAACTGTCTTCTTACAATGGAACCTTATCCTGATTGCCCTATTTTTTATAAAACACACGTAGACTAAACTCCTTTTCATGTCAAACTCCCCAAGGAAATTATCTCTGTTGATACTAAATAATTAAGAGTCCCAAATAAACTAGAAACTGTTGTTTCTGTTTAGCTTTCAAAATGAGCCAACTACAAAAACTCTTCACTCTGTTGTAGTTGATAGGCCATTAGGAACTGGAAAACAAACAAACCCCAAAATACTAAGTAGTTCACTGTCTCTGGTTTGTATTATGTCCACTTTCCCGGATCCCTGCCTAATTGAATGGAATGGAATTGATGTAGTCAGCATTGATGGAGAGAGCTTTCTGCCTGGAGACAAGAAGCAGTCAAGTTGTGGGGAGGCAGAAGCATGGAAGCGACCTGGACAACAGGAACAAATGCACCAGGGACTTAAATATTTGTTCCTATATTTAGAGGAAAAGAACCCTAGGCATGGGCCCAAAACTTCGACAGTGCTGTTTTCCTTCTTTGAATTTGCTCTAAGGGTGTGAGTGTCTTTCAGACAGATGGCGGAAATGATTGCTCCCCTCACTTGCACATTGCACAATGAATTTTGTTTCATGGATTTGGTTTTATCTAAAGAAACGTTTATATTATTTTTACATACCACTGGCCTACTGATTTACAAACTTGTATCCTATTACCCTGGAACAAAGACCCAGTAATTGTCCTGGTTATAGAATTAGACATCATCTGGGAGAAGATAAGGGATATCCTCAGCCAAAACCAAGATTATAGTATTGGAAAAAATGCTCCCTGAGATAGTGAGGATGCCCACACTTATACCCGAATTATAACATGACAGCACTTCAGTAATGATGCCAGGCTTCTCTCTCCTATGCAGCACTTTCCAAAACAATGCTGCCTGAAAACACATCTCCAAAAGAGAGTTTGTAGGCTAGCTTTTTGAGTTTTAACCTTAACTTCCCATTTAAGCTCATAGAAAAAAAATATGACATTAAATCTCCCTGCCTTTCTGGGTACTTACTGTTGCCTGAGTGATGGAAAGCTCTTTCAAAAAGACGGTTTTCTGTACTCTGCTTTTCTTCACCAGTGGGTCTCAGAGATTGGCTTCTCTTAGGCATCTATTTGTAGATTCAAGGAACCAGTTGACTGTTGCCTGGGATACTGAGATTTTAAAGATACCATCCTGGCTCACAACAGGCTAAAAATTAGAAGAGATAAGAAAAATATACACAAAACTCTAAATCAAAATAACTTTGCCTAAATTGCATGAGAAATACAGAATTGTGCAATAAAATAATGAAGAGATTCTATCTAGTTGGAAAAAACAAGCAAGTATTAATGAAAAAGTAGAGTTCAACAACAACTTTGAAGAAAGAGTAAAATTTTAACAGGCAGAGAGGGGAGCCAATGACCAAAGGGAAAGGTTGGGAAAGTAGGGATATGATGGGAGAACAATCTGTATTCTGGATTAATTGAAGGAGACGAGTGTTAGAGAGGGGCAATGAAAAGTGATGCCATAAAATCATCAGGGCACCTATTGTGGAAGGCTTTGAACACCAGTGTGAGGCATCTGAATCCTCTTCGGTAGGCGATTGGAAGCCATTGATGGTGTTTTTGATAGCACTTTGGAAAGGCTGGTCTTACATGTGTCGAATAGAAATGGCAAAATAGTTATGAGAGACATTACAGAGACACGCTAAACGCTTGGAGATGGAGGGTGAGGGAACAAGAGTGAAGAGTCACTTTTCAGATGTAGACAGACCTGCATTGTCTATGTAACAAAGACCCAGTAATATTGTAGCAGCTTGCCACTTGAACTGTGGATGGTCTAAACTGAGGTACTGTAATTGTAAAATATACCTGGATTTCTAAGGTTTTTATATTAAAGAATGTAAATATCCCATTGCTTACATGTTGAAATGCTAATATTTGTATTTACTGCATTACATAAAATATATTTAAAATTAATTTAACCTGTTTCTTTAAAAATGTGTAGTGTAGCTACTAGAAAATTTAAAATTATATATGTGGCTTACATTCTATTTCTACTGGATGGCGGTCATTCAGATTTCAGACAAATGGAACAATGGTGGACCATTAACAGACAAAGAAAAAGGAAGAACATGAGGTAGGGAGAGAGATCATCAACTTAGTGTTTCATATTTTTGCTTGGAGTGAAACATTCAAGTGGAATGTCAATAAAGCAGCTGAAAATATAAGTCTGGGATTAGGAGAGAATTGAGTGGGAGAAGCAGTTAGGAAACCAGTTGCTAAATCTTCTAGAACTACTGATAATTGCTCGAAAATATTATATCATTATGAGTCTCTGACAAATAATTTCTTTGGGCATACTCCTTAAAATTCCATATGGTATATATGGACCTCCTTGACCTTGCATGTGGGCCTTCTCCTTACAAAATTCTCTCTAGTTTCCAGTGCCCACAGATATGGACGACTTACAAGGTGCCGAAGACTAGCAATGGAGTGGGCGATGATGGTGTGGGGTGCAGGCTGCTGCCACAATTGTGAACAAACTGGTCCCTAGGGGTTGGTGAGGTGAGTGAATACTGACATTCAGAACAACCACAACGTTTGTTTTGCAGTACTCAGGAGGGAACAACAGAAGCAGTCTTTGCTCTTCATGATTTTATAATCTGATATGTGGACATAAAACACCATCAGACAGTGGGATTTTTCTTTTTTGATCCCAGTGTCTAGAACTATATGACCATCAGTTTAAATACTCCATTCATTTTTGGTCCAATTCTAATGCCATTTTGTTTTCATTAAATATGTTGTTCTCTTCCAACTGGATATACTCTTTTTTTCATTTGAGCCCTTATAGCATTTTATATCTCTTTCTCTCTTTTTTATTGTCTGCCTTGTGTTGAATTATTTCATTACATATCTCTCCTCTGCCCTAGACCATATGGTCCTTGGATATGGAGGACATATATTTATCTTGATCTTTCCTGATAATTTGTCTTTAGTTCATTCAGCCAGTGCTATGCTGAATGAACAAAAATTAAAACAGCTACCATTTGTTCAGCATTTACTATACGTGAGGTTTTGTAAGTATTTAATTGACTTCTCACCAACCATAAAATTACATTTTATTATTTTCAAATTTATAGTTAAGAAAACTGAGGTACAAAGAATTTCAGAAACTAGTCCAGCGCTGTCCAGCTGATTGGTGGTAGAGCCAAAATTAGAACTCCTGTGGCCTGACTGCAGAGCCTTCACTGTGAGAGGGTGTATTGTTGTGCTTAGGAAAATGGTTTTGGAGTAAGAGTAAAATGGTTTGGAGTAAGCTTCAAGCCTTAATACCACTGCCTATACCTGTAGGACTTTGGAAAAGTTCCTGTCTAAACTTCTTTAACCCTTTTCCTGTTTTCCTTAAGACAACTTGCCAGCGGCTGCAGCGTTTACTCCAAGATAACTTTGCCACAAAATATCTCACTTTTATTATTATTTTCACATCGCTCTACTATATCGACTTTGGAAACAAGAGACATCATTCTATTGATAGCATTCTGTTTTTAGAAGTGGTATTTTCATTTACGAAAATGTAGTAATTCTCCATCACTGAAAATGTCAAATCCTAGAAAACGTAGCATTCCTACAATGAGCAGTTGTTGGCCAACGATTCATTTGATGAATTCGATTTTTCTGAAATGGATGATTCTGATGTTAGTTTTGTTTAGAAGTAACTCCAAGAACAGTTTTTATATTTTATTTTCACATTGAAAATCAGTCAGATTGGATTTAGCCTCAAAAAAGTGTTTATGTAAAATTAAATGAGAGCTGGCAGTGAGCTGCGCTTTTTTTCCTAAATGAAAAAAGCACTAAACTTTGGTTTTCTCATCTCCAAAACAGGGGAAACAATTTCACCTAACTCTTAGGCTTACTAAGAGAAGCACCAATTATCTCAGGTACAGCATTTAATACCATGCCCAGCTTAAGGATCAAACTCAAAAAAATTTTAGCTGAGTACAATAAATAACAGTGCAAGATTAAAATGTCAATCCATTAATCTGATTAAGTAAATTTCTGTTACTGACTTAGAAATAATGAGAAACCTTTAATTTTCCAGTTATTCTAGGTTCCTCACTCATTCAAACATGGCCTGGTATAAAATGGTTCCAGACAAGTAATTGTGATGCTTCCCATGAGACTTCTCAAAGCATGAGGTATTTATTCTTTATAAAAGATGCTGTGTTCTAAGCCAATGTGTATGTATTAATTAGATGGGGGAGACTTCAAAATAAGAGGAGGTATTTCTTTTTTTTCCTGCCAAGAACGTGCTAAGGAAACCTAACGTATATACACATACACACCACAAATGAACTGAGAGTGACTGACGCCGGGGGCATAAAGGAAAGCATTGCCAGGACATTCTCAGTTTATTTTCCAGGCCATGTTCCTATTAGCTAAGTGATGCCCACAGCACAGCCAATACAGCCTTCCCAAGCACAAACAGTTTTTCCAACAAAGAACTCCAATCACAGAGAGAGTCTGACTCAATACTTGCCAGATCCTGAGTAAGGGCCCTTCCCCAAGCTTGGCAGTGTTTTCAAACACACTCAAGGGCCAGATGGCTATTGGTCTGATTCACAGGAATGTGGTATAGTCACCAATAATGTGTCCAATTTTTAATTCCCACGCAGATAGTTCATCTTGAGAGGAGATTAAACATAGCTAGATAAGATGGCAGTGGACCAGAACTTCAAAGATGTGTGTTATTGAGAGGTTGCAGTTTGAACTAGTTGTAGAGAAGCTTCTTCTGTAGCCTGTAGAATTACAGATTTGTAGCATGTGATAGCCAGATAGAATGTTGGAGGCCATCCTGTGTAGCATTCTCCTTTCATAGAGAGAACAGAACCCAAGAGGCTATGTGATTCAAGATTGAAATCTGGGGTAGAAGCCAGAAATCTCAAATCCTCCCCAGTTCTGAACATTTTTCAGTAATTATAATAACCTGTTCAGCAGTTGTTTCAGTCGTCTTATAACAATCATTAACAAATTCTAGTGAATAAAGGAGTTAAGCTTCAATATTATTTTAGTCATGTTTCACAGCCCTGTTATTCTTTGTTGCCATAACTGATTTTGTCTGTCCCCTCCTCTACTCTGTGACGTCCCCAGGAAAATGAGTGTCTTTTGTTTTTCTCTTTATCCTCATGAACTAAATAAATGTTTCTTGAATGAATAAATGAATAGATATGGACTTGTCTGTGAAATTCCCTTTACAGGGCACTTCACACATAGTAAAACTCAGGTAAACTCATACTTATTTACTAGGATGATAATGAAAGTAAGTCCATGGAACAAAACGCACATTTCCTATTCACTGGACGCTATCAATAAAAGAGAATTTATATTGCAAATGAACAATTAACAACCAAATGAAACTACCAAGTAGAAGATGAGTTAAATAAATGGAGATGCTAAAATGGAGCACAATGACCAATGCACGTGGTGCTGAAAAAAGTGCTTTCAGGAGAAGACAGAAAGATCCAATTTCTAACCTCCGTAGGCACCGTCATGGAGCAACATAAGCTGTTGCTATTGTGGTCAAACCCAGAGCAAATCTTCAAACAAGTAAATAAAAGAAATATTATGCTAAAATCAAATTAGTAAAAGAGGTAGGGATATTATATGCTATTTTTTAAGTATGTTGCAAGAGATCATATTAATAGATGGAAAAATCAGTACTGAGACAGACTGCTTTTATCCACAGCCAGGAAAGACTTCAAAGAAAAGATGGAGTTTTAGGTGAAATCCATTAAACCGAAAACAACAAACTGATGGATTGCTCAGCCTTACATCGAAAGGCAGTAATAAGTAAATATAAAATTTGGGGTTCTTAATTTTGAACCCAGAGCTCAGTTAACTGAGTATTATACATTGAAGCTAGAGTTTAGCACATTAAAAAAGCAATATATTGATAAGGATTCTTTTTACTACATGTAACAGAAACACAGCCAGTTTAGGCAAAAGGAGAAAAGCATTAGCCAGAGATAATTCTGGATATTTAAAGGGACACTATTTGATTAAGAGAATTCCTTTCTCTCCAATGCCTGGCCCTGGCAACTAAAGACTATTGTTTCTACTTATGCTCTTTTAGAAAGTTTGTTTTGAAAGTCAACATTGGACAATTTCTTTGTTGTTCTTGGCTGTATCTTTCCTTCCTCTGAAGTGCTGGCTGCCTCAGCTTCCATGTATGAAACAAGAGTTTTAGAAAATGAAAATACATCTGGTGATATTTCAGAAATATTATCTTCTTATGCTGATTTGTGACAGACTTGGGTTTCTGCTGACATTTGCAAGCCGAAATGGAATAGGAACACTCTGCTAGCGGTAATTAATATTATTCATAAGATATGAGTATTTTCAGTGACTTCATCATAAATTAATAGTGCACTTAGACCACTAAATTTTTCTCTATCCTCTTCCACCTGATTCCAGTGGAGGTTGAATTTATCTGTATTTTACCTTCAGGCATATGAAGCAGTTGTCAACTTTAAGAGTTTTCAGATAGTGGGCAATTTCAACAATTTCCTAGCAGATTTTTACAGGTCTAAGGATAGAAACATCTGTGTTGAAATATACATGTCAATACTCCCTTGACTGACCCCCTACTTTCTACTATGATGTCTACTGTAAAGGGACACACTCTCTCCCTACGAACCACTGTTCCCCCCACTACTAAACACAAACTCAAAATACCTTTAAATCTAAGCTGCACCTTATCTATTGCCAGTTTCTGGCATAATTTTCTATTTTCTAAGACAAATGGAGCTGAAGTGATGTTGACACCTATTTTGCCATCTGAAACTTAACTAACCCATCATCATCCCTTTCTCATTCCTTTGCTTGCCTTCTGATTGGGGTCTTTATAGTCCTATCTGAGTACTGTCTCCATGTCCCAACCCTTATTTTCACATTCCTCATTAGTACCTCTTTTTCAACGTTCATTTGGATACTGAAACTTCCAGAAAACAACAGGACAAGAAATCAGCATTTGGGATGGGGAGGTGGCAAACAGTTTTACTTTGTATTACTGGAGATAGAGTAGCAATATATAAAAAGGCTGTGGGTGGGAACAAAAAGAACAGCCCTAATACTCCAGTGGTTCACCAAGTCAGAGTCAAATAGCAGGAATAGGAGTAATGATTTCACTGAAATCCAGCAGAGCCATAATAGCAGAGTATCTCTAAACCCTGGAAATCAAGTTATATGCTACTATATCATTATACCCTCCAATTGTAATAAGCTGTGTTAAAGCTAAGCCATAATCCCTGTGTGTTAGCAAACATTGGGACTAGATAGATGTTTTCTCATTCCACGAGGAATAAACTGAAAAATAATGACAGACTTCAACAACAGCTGGGATGTTGCTCAACATGCAAAATTATGTTGGAATACAAGAGATGTTACGTAATTGTTAAAATTCAGAGGAATGACAATTTCTTCAAATGATGAATTCCTGGTGTCAGAAAAAGTTTAGAAAAAGTTAGGGTCCACAGTAACATAAATAACCATATGGCATCTATAAAATAGTAATGAAAAGCTATAAAAAGAGAAAAAGTTACAGAGTAAGCTCAAAAGCCACTATTTCAAGGTGAAGCTGAAGCTGAATGCAATGATAGAATTTCCCAGTAGTTGTTACTGCAGCATATATGGGGAGAGGGAAATGAATATGGGGACTGAGTTGGATTTCTTTCTGTTCAATATTCAGAGTATTATCCAATTTGAGAAATAAGGGATGGCACACCCTGTCTTGCTAACTAGGCTGGGTCTTTAACTGGTCCTTCTAAAAAGCAGAGGCTGAGTTAAGGATTAAACGTATTTTTCATTGGAGAAACACAAGACAAGGGCAGTGAGACTGAGGAAAAAGTGGAGTGAGGCCAGGGAAGAGGCAAGGAGAAGCAGTGGAGACCACTTCTTGAAGAGTCAGAGGAGACATGTGAAGTCATACGGTGGGAGTGTTCGCTTGGCACTCAAATATTGTCTGAGAGGCCAGGGAGGAAGAGCTAAATTCTGGAGTAGTTCGTGAGAGGGAGAAAGGAAGGCGAAATGTAATTGGCCTACCTCCTTCCCATTTCCTGGTTTCCATTGGCCAAGTTCACCTGTGGTTCCAGCATTCATCCTCCTATAGCTACTTAGGAAGCTTAGCTACCATACCGGCAGCATGTCATTTCATCTTAGTCCAGAAGTAGAGATGTCATTTGGTATGGATAAGCTCTTGGAATCAGGCAGCATCTTTGGAAGGAAGGAGACAGTCAAGGGAAACTGAAGAGTGACTGCAAGGTTTTCATCTCATAGCGGCGGTTAAGGTTAGCGTCATTTGGGTACTTTGTACTGAGGTTTCTGTAATTGATTTTGTAGATAACCTTATAGTTATTTATGAACATATAATCAGAGTGCTTTAGGATGGTGACGATGATGGAGCGATAGGGATTAACTATAATTACGAGAACCTGAGGGACGAGGAATAGAGAATTCCGGCTCTGGCTTCTTATCCTTATCAACATCATCACCATTATCAAAACTAGACCTGTCACTCAAACTGGAGGACCAAGAAGTTTGAAGACATGTACCCAGGTCAGAAAGTTTTTGAGTCCAGTCGAGAATAAGACAAACAATTTCATTGCAGTAGTACAGTGCCCACAAGCCTAGTTTCTTTCACATCTTCCTTGCTGGAGGTGAGATGCTATAGATGAAAGGGCTTCTAGGTCAATTCTATTCCTGCCAATAACCATAAGGCTTTTGGTTTGCATTCTTGTGTTGGCAGGCAGTATGTTCCCAACGGGACTACTCTATCTGGATTCTTGATATAATGCAGTAATAAATAATAAAACATAAATTTCTAAGCGTACATCAAATCCAATTATTTCTCTGGGACAGAGAGCTTCACCTCCTCCTCAGTAAGGCAGGTTTTTTATTTCCCGCACCAGGAGGTTTTCCTTTTCTGCTTTTCTGCTGAGCTATATAGAATAAGCCTTCTTTCCCCCGCAGACACGGCAATTCTAATTTTTGGAATTAGAATTGTGTAGTGGTGGTGAGTTTTTCTTCATCTGCTTCTTCTGTGGTCTTCATTCAGAAGTCTCTCAAGGCATTCTCTCCTAGCATTTGAAATACAAACTTTACCTTGAATTAAATTCCCATCATATACGCGGGTCTGTTCCTGAAACCTTTACTCTGTGCCAATGATATGTTGGCCTATTCTTGTGCCATTGCTGCATCATTTAAATTACAATAGTTTGAAGAAAATTTTTATAGCATGTAGAGTAAGTCACTACTTGTTGCTTTTCACATTTCTAGAAGTTGTCCTATATATTCTTGTTCATGAGCTTTAGAATTGGCTGTCAAATCCAATAATCAGTTTAGACTAATAGGGAAGAGGTTACATTTTCGCAATATTAAATCTTTCCATACAGAGACGTACTATGTCTGTCTGTTAATTTGAGTTTTTCTTTCCTCTGGAGGAGTTTTACAGCTTCTCTAAGGCTTTTCACATTTGAGTTAGGATTATTGTCATTTCATGGGCTTCGTTGCTGTAGTGAATTGGATCTTTTTTTTAAATTAAATTTGCTAATCTATTATTGTTAAGTTGTAGAAAAATCTGTTGATTTGTCATTGTTGTTGATTTTATTTAGCCATCTTATCCTAATAGTTTTCCAACTGATTTATCTGGCTTGCCTAGGTAAAAAGATTATTTTTTTAAAATAGCTGATTTACTGCTTTTGTTCTGATCATTTTAACTTTTGTTTATGTATTTTTCTTTGAACCTGCACTGTAATGTTAACTAATAATGGCAATAATGGACAGCCTTGTCTTGTTACTTAGTTAAGTTACTTTTAATATTTCATGATTAAGTGTAAAGTTTTCTTGTAGGTTTCTTATAATGGCTTTAATTAGATTAAGGAATTTTTCTTCAATTGTTAGCTTGTTGAAGGTTTTCATTAGCAAAGTACATGGAATTTAATTAAATTAACTTTTTTGGCATCTATTGACAGATGTTTTGATTATTTTTCATCTTTTTATTTAATAGATTTTCTAAGTTGAACAATCCTTACATTCCTACACTAAATGTTATTTGGTTGTAATGTATTTTTAGTTCCTTTTTCTATTCGATTTGTTGAGTCTTCATTAGGAATTTCATTTCTCTATAATGACGTGGTCTTTTTAAAAAGTGCTTTGGGGTCAGGCATGGTGGCTCACGCCTGTAATCCCAGCACTTTGGGAGGCCAAGGTGGGTGGATCACCTGAAGTCAGGAGTTCGAGACCAGCCTGACCAATATGGTGAAGCCCTGTCTCCACTAAAAATACAAATATGAGCCAGGCTCAGTGGCGGGCACCTGTAATCCCAGCTATTCGGGAGGCTGAGACAGAAGAATCGCTTGAACCCGGTAGGCAGACTTTGGTATCAGAGTTATAGTGGCTTTGAAATTTTTTACTAAATAAGATAAAAGTAAAGGAAATGTAGTCCATTTAGATAATACAAATAATAAAAATTTTAAAAATATGAAATATGAAAGCACAAGATACTGTGGTTGAATTAGCCAGTATAAACTTGACATAATAAAAGCAAAGGATTGTATTAGAGGAAAAATGTACAGACTATTTGAAAAGAATGAGTACAATATATATCAAAAGTTTTGTGCTGTGGTGAAACAGTCTCAGATAAAAATTTATAGCTGTATATATTCTTGTTATTTAAAAAGAACAAATGACAACAAACAAGGCATTCAATTTAAAAGTTGGAAATATTACAGCAAAATAAACATGGAAAAAGCAGAAGTATACTGAATATAAATTTAGAAGTTAATAAATTATAATACAGAAAAATTCATGGCATTGGTAAATAAATTCAGGAGTTCATTCTTTTAAAAAAGTATAAAATAGGTAGAAAAACCATTGCTAAGTTGAATTAAGAAAAATACAGAAAAACAGTAATTTTATAAATGGTTGATTTTCAAAATTACAAGTAAAAGGTATGTACAGCTTTCTTTATGCTCTCAAACCTGAAAATCTCAGTAAAATCATTTTTTTGGAGAAATTATAAATAACCAAAATGGAATAGAGGTGAAATTGATAAGCTGAAGAAATAAATAAGCAAAAACTTTTAAAATTATCTAAGTATTAATTACAAAAATGTTGGTAGGGCTAGATATTCTTACCAATTTGAATTATTTCAAGCTTTGAAGACATAATATATCAACTGTTCAATAGTGTAGAAAAAGATAAAAAGCTTTCTAGTTCATTTGTATTTTGTATTTTTATTGTTTTCAGCTTTTAGATACAGAGGGTACATGTGCAGGTTTGTTTCATAGGTATATTGCTCCCTGGTAGTGAGCAGAGTATCCAATAGGTAGTTTTTGACCCTTGCTTCCTCCCTCCGCTGTCTAGTATTATGCAGTATGTGTTGTTCCCATATTTGTGTCCATAGGTGCTCAATGTTCACTTATAAGTGAGAACATGTGACATTTAGTTTTCTGTTCCTATGTTAATTTGCTTAGGATAATGGCCTCCAGCTCCATCCACATTGCTGCAAAGGACATACGTTCATTCTTTTTATGGCTGCATAGTACTCCATGGTGTATATGTACCACATTTTTCTTATCCAATCCACCATTGATAGGCACCTAGGATGATGCCATGTCTTTGCTATTGTGAAGTGTGGAACTACTACTATAAGTGCATGTGTGTTTTTGGTATAATTATCTATTTTCCTTTGGGTATATACCTAGTAATGGGATTGCTGGGTTAAATGGTAGCTCTGTTTTAAGTTCTTTGAGACATCTCCAAACTGCTTTCCACAGAAGCTGAACTAATTTGCATTCCTACTAATGGCATATAAGTGTTCCCTTTTCTCCACAGCCTCACCAGCATCTGTTGTTTTCAACTTTATAATAATTCCAGTTTATTTTTAAATTTAGGGAAATTCTGATAACAAATCCAGTCAAATACAACATAGACAGGAAAAACAGAACAAACTCTATACATGCAGGTGTCAAATACTAAATTCAGCAGTAAATTAAGAGACTAATGTATCAAGACCACACAAGTTTTATTTTGGAGATATAAAGATGTTTCAGCTAAAAAAGCTACAAATAAAGCATACTATATTAATAAAGGAAGAACATGAAATATTTCAAGTTTCTGATAAAAACGAGTCTCTCAGTGAACTAGAAATGTAAGATGTTTTAAACAAGATAATGAATATCATTCTATGTTTCCAATTCTACATTATGTACTTAATAATGAAATAATAGAAACATTTCCTCCACAATTAGTAGTGCACTAAGCATGCCCGCTATGACTACTTTTATTTAATGTTGCCCTGGAATTTCTAGGTATGGGTACAGAAGACGTAGACATTATTAGTTTTAGATAGTGTTATTCCCATGGACACAACACAAAAAAATCCATTAAAAAACCATTAGCTGTAATAAGAAAATTTAATTAAGTGACAGATTTAAAAGTAGAGGAATAAAAGCTTTTCTATTAAGTAGTAACTATCAGCTAGGAAAAAGAATAATGAAATAAAGATACCATTCAGAATAGCAATAGAAGTACAAATACCATATTTGATATAACAGTCATTCAGGGTATCCTATTTCATTGATTTACCCTAACACAACAGGACACCTGAGAGAGATTAACTATATTTTTAGATGGGGTGTGTGAACACCATAAGCATTTTTTTCAAACTAATTTATATGTTTAATGAAATTCTAATAAAACCTCCTTTAAAGAAACTTTCAGCAATATGATTCTGGTGTCATTCTGACCTTCTAAATGAATAAAACTATGGGGATGAATAATAGTTTTTTTTGGAGGGGGACGGAGTCTTGCTCTGTCACCAGGCTGGAGTGCAGTGGCGTGATCTCGGCTCACTGCAACCTCTGCCTCCCGGGTTAAAGCGATTCTCCTGCCTCAGCCTCCTGAGTAGCTGGGACTACAAGCGTGCACCACCACGCCCAGTATTTTTTGTATTTTCGGTAGAGACAGGGTTTCACCATGTTGGCCAGGATGGTCTCGATTTCTTGACCTCGTGATCCACCCACCTTGGCCTCCCAAAGTGCTGGGATTACAGGCATGAGCCACCATGCTCAGCTGGATAATAAAAGTTGGAAGAGAGAGAGCAAGGAGAAAATATTTGCTGAGCCAATCACCGAACATTATTATAAAGCCATAGTAATTAAAAATAGGATGCCACAGGAGCTGAGGGTAAAGGGATCTAATAACAGTAAATAAACAAATATATATATGATCAGTATGTTACCAAAGAGAAGAACATGTCCCAGGAAGCCTGGGCTGGGAAGATGGGGACAGAGTCTAGGATGTCAGCACAGGTGGGAGTGTTGCAGATGTCGTAAATGTAGGCACAGGGAGAGTAGTCCATAGTCAGGAAGAGTAGGTGGCAGAATTCAGAACCCCAGACAAGGGCTTGGAAATAATAAGTGATAGAGAAACTTGTCATTTGAATTATATATTCTCACTTAAAAGTGGGAGCTAAGCTATGAGGATGAGAATGCAAAGGCATAGAATATTCTAATGGGCTTTGGGGAGTAGGTGACAGGGAAGCGGGTGAAGGGGTAAGGAATAAAAGACTACATACTGGGGACAGTGTACACTGCTTGGGTGATGGGTGCACCAAAATCTCAGAAATCACCACTAAAGAACATATCCATGTAACAAAAAACCACTTGTACACCCTAAACTATTGAAATAAAAACAAAAATTAAAAAACCCAATACAACAATTAAAAAAATGAACAAAAACCAATACGGCTTTTTTAAAAAAGAAAAAAGCAAAAGAAACTAATCATTAGAGCAGTAGCTGAGGCACACAAAGATTGGTATTAGGTGTTAGAGCCTATTGTTTCTTCATTGCTCATTGATGCATTCATTAGTATGGTCTCAAGGACCCCTGGTTGAAATCTCTGCTCTTCTATTTACTAATCATAAAATGAAAAAGTTATGTAGTCACCCTGAGCCTCAGTTTCCTTATGTATAAAATGAGAATGATAGTACTTACTTTATAGAATTGAAAGGATTATGTGAATGAATGAATGAATATATATATATGTGTGTATATATATATATAATGCACATGATTAAGTAACATTTATGTAGAACTTACTATTTGCCAGGCATTTTCTAATATATACATACATACTGTGAACTATTATTAAACTTCTTCCATGGGGTACGTGTGGGTGGAGAGACACTGAAGTAGAAATGCCTTGTAGATAAATGGAAAGATTCTAAACATCCCCAAAGGTGCTGTATTTTGCAGAGTCAAATGCTAGATCTTAGATCTTGTAAATCTTATCACAATTGAGACCCCAGCCACCATGGTTTCTGGGACCAACTTAATGACTGATTCTACACTCTCTGGGTTTTGTGGTAAGTAGCTCTGCTTGGTGCATGAGAAACACACACATTCACACACACAGTCACACACACACATGCACACACACACACACAAACCAACACAGCTGATGAGGAATAGGTGAGCACTGGAGATTGTTCCTTTCATCATCAGTGCACATGTCCACAGAAATTCCCTTAGTGACATTAAGGGTCTTTAAATTTGGGCTTTTGGTCATTGAATTCAGACAGGCATTTATAAGAGATTTTAAGGCTTTTAGATTATTTTCCCTGTGATTTGTCTTTTAAAATAACCTTTTATAGTAGAAACCTATGCTATTTTTCTCCATCAAATAAAAATGATTATCTTTGTGAATTGTACTCTCAACTTGATTATCCCCTTCCCACTTTCCTGGGTGTAATATAACATCCTCTGATGTCACATAAAGGAATACATCTTTTACTAATGGCTCCTTGCACATGAGGTAACTGGATTGCCTGTTTATTTGTTTAGTTTTACATTCTGGAACAGTTTTCTTCTCTTAACAGAAAATAGTCTATTCTCATATGTATGAATCCGGTATCAGGGCTATTTACCAAGTGAATTCATTTTTCATATCCCAGAAGAAAGAAAATATATTTAAAAACAAAGTTATTGTAACTTTTGCTTGTATGTATAATTGATGCAGTTTTGGGCAACACGTATCTATAATGCACACTAACAAAAAAGGGAAAAAATGAGGATGTGACATATAAACTACACTTCAAGTACAGCAGAGCATGTGATCACATTGTTAACAGAAATTAACAACTGCCCAGCTCAGGGTGGGCAGCCCAGCCCAAATCTGATATAACTGTCTGTTTAGTTTATCGGTCTTGGCTATCAAGTCTCCTGACATAACAAAGCCACCCATGACAGCTGATCACATTGAATATCCAGATAAGGACTCAGGGAAAATTGAGCTGACTACTTTGATCATACCAGAACAGCTAAGATTAATCTCACTAGGAAATGCATGTAATCGATTTCTCATTTATCCCTATAAATTAAAACACGAATCATTTCAAGTTGAAATGAACATAGGTTTTTTTCCCAGGGACAAGATGATGGCATACGTGCAAATTTGTATCCAGCTCTTTTCACTTATCATTACAACAAAAATTCTTCTGTCATTGTTGGCTTTTGAAAAGCATCCTTTGGTGTAGATATTTATTCAATTAGAGGGACAATAATATTATATTTTTGCTGGAAATTTAAATGATTTTAATTTTTTGATAGTACAGATAGTACTTTTATCAATATCATACATAAGGCCTTCTCAGTTTTCTTTTGATAGATTTCTAACAGTGGAATTGTAAAGTCAAATGCATTTATAAGACTCTGGATAGATATTCTCAACTTATTTTTCAAAATGGTTACATTGTAGAATCTGAAAATGCTCATGTCACCACACTTGAGAAATACTATTTCTGTATCTAGGAAAGACGGCATAGTAAGTTGGCATGATTAAAGCATTATTGCTATATGTGGACATATGGCAGGAGTGTGTGTGTTTGTCTGTCTTTCTGTCTGCTATTTATTCTGGATCTTCAGTGGGAGTTTGGTGTACCCAGTTTTTAAGTGTGACTGGCTTCTGATTTATTTTGTGTCTTTTTTGTTTTCCTTCTTTACCATGCAATCTTCTTCATACTGTCCCTCTCGTTAAGAGTGACTGGGTTTTTCGGGGGATTGGCAACATTTTCTTTTCCATCTGAAAGTCAGGAAAGTGCACAATAATCACATCCTAAGAGCAACATGGATAAAACCATTGCAGGCAGTGAAAATGTGTGATGAATAATATCCAGGGTTCTCTGGTAAGCTCTTTTAATATGTCTTCTAAGTTTATAGGACATTTCTTTAGGAAAACTTTTTTTAGTGGCTTAGTCCCATGCTGTACTGGGTTTTACCTATCGGTCTAGACATTCTCAGTTGTTAGTGTCAGAAACACAACCCAAACAGGGAAAATATTGGCTCAAGGGACATAGAAGTTCCAGAATTATAGCTACTTTAAATGAAATGACTGGAGGCTGGGACCATCCGTTAGGTGCCAGTTTTCCTCTCTGCCAGCCTCCCTGGTTCTGCCTCTGCCTCCACTGTCTGCCCTCTTGCAGTGGGGTTCCAACTGCATATTTTCTGTCTGTCTAGTGGGAAAAGAAAGATTCCTAATCTCTGATAGCTCAAACTGAGGGTTGGGAATTGTGTCCTTATTAGTTCTTATTGGCTTCCCTTGGGTCATAAACCCAACCCAGAACCGATTCCTAAACAAAGATGAGCAAAACGAACTGATTGGCTTAGCTTTGGGTGCTGTGTCTTCCCTTGGACTTGGACTGTAAGTGCAGTGGAAGGGATCCCAGACAAAAATCAGGAGTTGTTACAGAAGTGCATACCTGGAAACCATGTGTATTATAACTCTTATAGTTTTGCTTTCTAAAGCCAAGTTTCCCCCAATAAACTATAAACCCCAGGATCACAGGGACAATGTCTGTTTTGTTAATGCCAAGCTATAAGTGTTGCTGTTAGCGAGCACTCAATAAGCATTTGTTGAATGAATGAGTAGGACCAGCTGATTAATATCTCTCAATTTAATATCCTGGTATTTTTGATAACTGAAATTGTGGCAGTGGTAGATGCTGTTATACTTAAAAATAGTCTTTACAAATTATTAAAATTTTAAAAAGTTGTAAAAAGACCTCCCTCCTGTTGCCATGTAAAAAGTTGGTAACTTCGTGGTAACTTGACCTGTGTTGCAGTTTAAAATTCCAGCCTTCACTCCCTTAGCAGTGTTTGTACTCAGGAAGCTTATCCTCGGTGACTTTTATCTTCTTTTCAGCTCTAATAGTATACGACATCTAATCATGGTCAATTAATACTTGATGGCTTCCTTCAGGACTCTAGATGCTGAAATTACTGCTCAGAGCTGAGAGTGACTTTCCCAACATGCAACATCCGTAGACAAAGCAAATGTTAAGATCCCTGAGAGCCTATATTGCAAGAATGGGAAATTGAACAATTACATGGCCAATGAAAAGAAGACTGGCAACCTTTATATTACAAAAGGGAACATGGAATGTGACTAAGTGTGGTGTTAAACATTAAAATGACACCATCAAGAAGGACAAAAAGCACCAACGATAAGAATAAAGGGGGACAAAAATTTGGGCAATTTTTTTCTTCCCCCTCTCCTCCAGGATTTGAGGCCTGATGTGATCCAGTCAATTCCTTTATCCACCTGGGTTGTCTTATAGACCTCTTTGATGTTTTCCCTGCTGGCACTGAGGATGCTGCTGTAGTGCTGGAAAGGGCTTACTTTCGTTCACCAGTTCCCTCCCGGTTAGAACGGCTGTCCTTCCTACATATTAAGATCATGTCACAGGAATTGCCAAGCACTAAACTTTCATTTGTATGCTGACTGATCAATATGTCTGACATGAATATAAGAGAATGAACATCTCCATTCCAGGTATTCAGTGGTAAACAATGGTGGACAAATTTTCAAAAAACTGTGGGGAGGAGAGATTTCCCTTGGGCTTGGAAGGATAATAGAGGTCTATGCAGCCCAGAAAAGAGCAGGCAGGGATACATTGCTTAGAGTGTTGTGGGAGGCAGGACTGCAGCTTTTGGGAGCTTTGGCTATATAAAATATTTCCATTCCCTGAAATAGCTAGATCTGAAGAGGGTCAACCAAGCTGAAACAAGGCTCTTCTTTGCTAAACCAGAGGAGGTCTCCCTGCCTGTTGGCACTACCTAAGGTACTGGGACTGCTTTGCCACAGCTGTGTGAGTATGTGTGTGTATGTATGTATGTGTGTGTGTGTATGTGTGTGTGTGTGTGCACATGTGCATGTGTGTGTGCCCCCACTGATGACTGAGTTTGAATTCTCCCCACTGTGGTATTATTTTAGGTACAGATGAGTGTTTAGAGCTGCAGTGAAGTGGTTTGCCTTTATAAACTCTTTGTTATATTACTGCTTTTATTTCTATTAGAAAAACACAATTCAGTAATAACATTGATGTTAATGGCAGAAAGCCCAAAAATATAGGGAAGAGAAAAGAAGAATGCAGATATGACTTTTTGTTTTATTTTATTTTATTTTGAGACAGAGTTTTGCTCTTGTTGCTCAGGCTGGAGTGCAATGGCATGATCTCGGCTCATGGCAACTGCTGCCTTCCAGGTTCAAGCAATTCTCCTGCCTCAGCCTCCTGAGTAGCTGGGATTACAGGCATGTGCCACCAAGCCCGGCTAATTTTGTATTTTTAGTAGAGACAGGGTTTCTCCATGTTGGCTATGCTGGTCTCGAACTCCCGACCTCAGGTGATCAGTCTGCCTCGGCCTCCCAAAGTGCTGGGATTACAGGCGTGAGCCACCGCATCCGGCCTAGAAATGGCTTTTATTCCACTACTCAGAGATAATCACTATCTGTATTTTGATATATATTTTTCCCTCCTCTTTCTCTTCTTTTTCTCCTTCCCTTCCTAAAGCAAAATGATACTGGACATACTAGCCTTTTTTTTTTTTTTAAACCTGGCTTTTACACACACACATCCACACATGCACACACACACAATCACCTTATATATTTGTGGTGATAACTTTTTAAGTTGTTAAATATTCTTCTACAATGCTATTTTTGGTGATTATAAAATGTCACACAATTCATTCAACAAGTTCTCCATTGTTGAACATGATTATTAGTTCAGATTTTTGCTGTTACAAATATCTCTCTGATAAGAAATAGGTAAATCTGTTTGTGCATCCGTTAATTAATTTTGAAGACAGCCATCATTTCACAAACTTTAGAATTTACAGGCCTGTAACGTCTCATGATTTCTAGTGGTTTGTTGATCCCAGTTTGGGAATACATTTCATTGAATACATTCCTGAAAGGGGGCATTGATAGCTCAAAAGGGACCCAAAATGCTAAAGTTTTCCACAGTACTCCAGAGAACCGCTTTGCAACGTGCAAAGCTGCGGAATTATGTGGTTCCAGGATTCTGTGGTCAGGTTCTCTTTCTGGGTGACTTGCTGCAGCACAAGCCATTCTACTCTAGATGGCGATGTTTCATTAGGTTAAAAACCTGTTCTGCCATGGAACAGATGCATAACCATCGTTTTCTCAATTGTCTGTGGATCTACTAAAACTTAGAAGAGAGACAACAATGGAAATACACTAGTCACATAACTTTCGTCTATAAGGCATTATTTATTCAAGGTCGAGAATCAACAAGTCCTACACTGGCATTCGCCCTTTGTGACATTAATCTTAGGAAAGGGGTAACTATTTAAAAGCATGCGGGGATGTTGCAGATCTTGAAGCTTGAAAAGATGAAAATAAACCCCAATCCATGAAGTTCTTGTCTTAACCCTTACCCTTGCACACTTACTCTCAATTTCTCAGGTCAACCTGGCAGGGGGACACCCTCACTTTCCCTCCTTATCCCATCATTCTCCAGTGGAATTTCTGTCCCTGGGTTCCTTCGGAGTTGCGGGCATGGGAATATTCACTGTTCTGAGGACAGGTCTGGTGGTGTCTCCTGCAAACCTCTCACCCACCTCTTTTCCTGTAGCCAGCCTCTCTCCTACATAAACAGAACAGGATTCGAATCTGAATACAAAAGCTTCTGGATGTGTGGCCACCCTTCAGGCAGCCCAAAGCCTCCTTATAGCACTGAAGAAACACTTTTGAGAGACATAGGTAGGAACTTGTCACTCTTTTGGGCTGATCACTGTGAGAAAATTCTACAAAGACTTAGTTCGTCTGGCAAACTCCTGTGCATTGTTTAAGACTCAATTCAACTCATATCTCATCATCTGCAGAGCACCTCTAAATCCAGAGACAGTAGATTTTTCCTTTGTGCTCTCAAACATGTTGATTCATTCTTTTCTCAAATTTATTTATTGAGTGCTCACTATAGTTGCTGTACACCTCAAGCAAGACAGGGCTTCTGCTTTTGATAGTTCAGAACGAAATTAAATGCCATTTAATTACTAACAACATTTTTGACAAGCAGCATGAAGGCTAAGTACAGGTGTTTTAAATTCTTGTGGAATTTAAATACCTACAGAATTTAAAACAAGGTAGTTTGGGAAGCCAAGAAAGACCAGAAGTTAATGAGGTGACGGCAGAAAGGCAAGAGACTCGTGCAGGAAGGAAAGCCATGCACACAGGGCCCCAGGAGGGAGGAATTGAGTACATGTGAGAAACAGGGTTGGCCCAAGATGGTCAGTCCCTAATGGAGAGGGGCATGAGACGAGGCTAGAGATAATCTCCCACAGCCTAGAGGCTGTACTATGGACTTTGCATTTATCTAAGAGCATTTGGGAAACTATGCAGAGGTTTAAAATAAGAAAGTGATGGGGTCCAATTTGAGTTAGAGAAGCTCACTCTGGCAGGTATGTGGAGAATAGTTCAGTGTACAGATGCTGAGAGACTAGTTGGGAAGCTACACCACCTTCCAGGCATAAGGTTTTAGTGCTGCTAGAGATAAAAGGGATGGTTTTGAGATATATGTAGGAGAAAGAGGAGCCATGAGGTAGTAACTAGTTATATGAAGAATGAGGGGGAGAGAATAATCAAGGGTGGCACCCAAGTCTGTGGCCTCAGTAAGTAATTGAGTTTATTAAGACCATGGGCAACTGGAAGAGAAACAGATATGGGCACTATTTCATGAGGTCAGTTTTGGATGAGTAGCATGGAGATGCCTGAGAAATATCCAAGTAGTATTGTCAAATATATAGATTTGGGGTCTGGAAGAAAGTCAGGTAGGAAAGTTGTCCTCAAAGTGTGATCCCTAGAGCAGCAGTGTCACCTGGGAACTTATTAGAAATGCAAGTTTCTGATTCACTGGAATCAGAAGTGGGAGCAGAGCCCAGCAATCTGTTAACAAGTTCCCCAGATGATTCTGATTCATGCTAAAGTTTGAGAATTACTGGCATATATCTCCAACATTTAGAAGCTGTGTAGAAGAGGATGGGTAATCAAAGAATCCCAGGCAATGATGAGAGTTGTAGGAGGAAAGCTGAGGAAGTATAGAGTCACAGAAGCCAAACGAGAGAGAGGTCAACTGTGTGGAGGACTGCTGTGAGGTCAAATAAAATGAAGACTGACATGGGTCCACTGGCTTAACAGTTGGTGGTCATAGCTTCAGCAATTATGGGGGAACAGTGGGGCGAGCAGCCTGTTGAATGTGCATTAAGGAAGGAGAGGAAGATAGAGAAATGGGGGTGGTACATTTCTCTCTGATAAACCTGTCTTTGAACAGGAAATGAAAGGTGGGTGGTAATTTGACAGAAAATGTGAGGTTGGACATTTTTATAAAGAATGTATGCTTTCTAAGCAAACGTATAGAAAAGTGCACAAATCACAATTACGAGGGTCAACTCAGACAAGTTGGTGACCAAACTCAATCACAAAAATGGAGAGTGACAGGAGATGGTGTCCTTCACCTGGAGCACAGCCCTCCTCTGCGTACAGGTACACCATTCCAAGCCAACTCTACAGAATGTTGGAGAACAGGGACAGGTGCATTAGATGACTCTTCTGCCTGTAGGATCCACTCAGCACCTGGTAATGCTGGCTGGTAGTCACCTGAGCCCTTCACCTGAAACGTATCTGTCTTTCCCCCGAGGAAGCGTGTGAGACTCAGGATGGGATCCCTACCTTTACCCTCAGGGTTAGATCCTAATTAGTTGAAACTAATCATGGTAATATCATCTTCCTTGCCAACGATTGGCTCAGTGCCCAGGCCTTAGCCAATCAGGGCAATTTTCACTGGTACAGGAGTGGACAAGCAAACTAAGTTGAACCAATTAGAATGAAGGATAAGGCTTTTACTCCGTGATTTGGGTGAAAGACACTCACTACACCAGAGGAGACAAAGGAAGCGCATTGCTGTTTTTGCTGTTCACGGCCTTCTTTCAACAGTAAGGGAAGCTAGTTTGAAGATAAACCATGCAAAAGAAAGTAAAACAAGAGACGTGCAGCGAAATGGTGCCAGAGCCGTGATGCGACTACAACCCAGAGTTCTCACAATCTCTTAACTTCCAGCTGTCGGCGATAAATGTGATTATTTCGGCCAATTTGGTTCAGATTTTCTGTTCCTTGAAGCTGAAGGCGTCCTGACACAGGTAGGTTTCACCGTTCTCCCGAGTACATAGATGAGTAAAGTAAGACTTATAGAGGCGAAGTCACTTGCTAGCTATACGTTTGAACCCAGAACTTCTAATTTCTAAGCCCACAATCTTATCTGTTCGCCTTATGCCTTCAGCTAAGTCTGTGTGCCCTCTCTTTCATTCCTTAGGAAGATTTATTTCTCAGGAGGCTGCTTGCACCTCCATACAAGTAAACTTCTACTGGTCTGTGTTCATCACGGACATAGCAAAAAACAGATGGCATACTTGGGTAGGGTAATTAAAGAGCACTTAATAAGGAATCTTCTACAAAAGCGTGGGCAGGGTTAAGGGAAACCAAAAAAGGCCAACGAAACTCCCCAGGGTTAACAATAGACAAGGTTCATTCCTACTGTTAAATCCAAAGAAGGGAAACAAGAGTGAGGAACTGGGGAACAATTCAGGGATACTGCAGAGAGCTACACCTGTGAACCTGGGAGAGGGTCACTTTTTAGAGTTAAGGTTTTCAGTGGAGCATTGCAACCATGGCCCAACCTGTGAGAAGACGGTAAGGGAGTCTGGGTCATTAGTATTTTGATTGTTTTATTTTCTCACCCTTCAGTCTCCTGTTGGTCTCCCTTGAGAAGCCAGTGGGCAAAGGCTTTGGATGATGCAGTCCATAGAGAAGGGAACAGAGCAGGAAGAAGAGTGGAGAATAGATATGGAAGATATCTAGCACAAGGAAACTCTCATTTTCCACCGGTTTCCCTGACTTGCCCATTGTTGGTTAGCCTGGGAAGTGGACTCTGAAAATGAGATTAGCTTGCAGAATATTTCATATGAAATGTCTTTGCTGTCAACCCCCATGAAAGGAAGGGAAGGAAGCAGGATTGGGCAGAGAGAGGATGAGCTGCAACACGGTCCCAAAAAAGCTCAGTCTTACGGGAAGCTCTAGGCCTGGGATGGCCTTTCAGGGTTCTCAGGAGTTGGGGTCTAGGAATTTTATAGGCCTCGGCTGATCACTCATTGGATGTAGATTGTTTTGAGTATTCGAGTATCATTGTCAACCCAGACTCTGTCAACAGTCCTTAACATGTTTCAGTTTCCCTTGTTCAACTCCACAGTTTCCTAATCAATTGCATAAGTCTCTTTGAAAGGAGACTGGAGGAATCATTCCCAGCGTACTTGCCATGGTATTGCTGGGTTCTTCCTCCTGGAAACCTAACTACTTTTTCCATCCATGGGTTCTGATTCTGAAACCTAGCTTAGGTCTAGAAGCTGAGAAAAGGATTGTGACTTTGCATTGAGATGGCAGCTTTCAGATTCCTGATTAACCATCTTGAATTTCTTTTGATTGTACAGCTTAAGTGCCCTTATTGCTTGCCCATCTAGTTTGCCTCTAGCAAAGCTGTTTTCTGTTAACCATCTCTATGGGTCATGCTCCCTTTTGCTGACACTCATTCCAATACTTTCCTCCACCCAGTCTCCTGGCTAAGTGCTGATGCATGGCCTTGATTGTTTCAAGGACCTAACATGCCCACTGTTAATAGTGAGCTCATTTCTACATCTGCCTTGGCCTATGTAGAGCCACCACAAACCACCTTAGTAATGCTGTTGCCCCTCTCGCTAGACACCCATTATTGCTTTAGTAAATGGCATATCCTTCAGCCCACTTGTGAAATAATCTGGTGAATTTTTCTGGCCTTTCATAGTATATTTTGATGTATTTATTTCTTGAGTCTTTCAATCCTTTCTTCCATTGTCTGGTAGTAATTCTTGTATTTCTCATTTAGTATGAGTCAGCCTATCAGTGTGTTTTCATCATTTCAAAGGGTTCTTGCCAGAGCATTAGAGGCTAAGTATTATAAGAAATTACTCCTATATCAAACTCTTATTCAAATTTGTTTTACCCATCTTGATCTAGGACACCGAGATTCCTATTTACACTTTCTGGGTACAAGTGTACCATACAGTTACTTTAGGATAAAGTACCTCTCCTTTTAGCATGTTCCCAACTGAGTTATGTTGTGACTTAACCATATTTATTTGTCAAGTGACCAGCAGGGAAGGTGAGGGCAAATCCTGAGGGGGCACGTGTTCTTTTGCGTGGGTGAGATCTGTGAATGATCCTCAAGCAAGGAAGAGTTCTAGCCCTTAACTGGGAAAATTGGGCCAATTCTGCAGGCATAGAGAATTTACGGCAGTCTGGTGATTCAAGATTTGAGTCCATTAACTTAGATGTCCCCGTACCATATGTTAGCCTCCTATTCTTTTCAAATCAGGGCCCTGACTGTGGCACAGCTGATCTTCCTTGGTTGGGAGTTTAATCTTCTAGAAAACCTGACTGTTCCTTGGTGGGATGCACAGCTTTTCCTGCCCTACTGCTGAGGAGATAACCTCTTTACTTGTTACCATGGAAGTACTCACTCTTTTTGTATTTAGCTTTTAATTGCCAATGTATCCTTCTCAACTTTTTGTTATTTTTTTAGAGCATCAGCAGGTGGCAGTAGCTACCCTATTTCACTGTCCTCATGGTTGCTCTTTCTCCATTTTTCCTCAAAATCTAGCCAATGCATTCCCTTCCACTGGAAAAGTGTCAACAATTATCCTATTATCTTGTGCCAGAAGATATGTGTGTTGCCTCTAGCATCAGAGATGGGGTAGATGGCCCATTGCCAGCAGGTGGGCAGGAAATCCGCATGAAAATTCTTATCCTGATGTTTGTTTTCTCACTCCTAAGGACAATTGCCACAGATTGGGTTCCCTCTGGGAAGCCAACTTTAAGATAGAGAAAGGCATGCAGGAGCTTATTAGAGAATGTTTTTGGTAATGCTCTTGGGATGAATTGTTGTATATAGTAAGGAAGCAGGAGGAAAAGTTACATCCTAATGTAGAGCCAATAGAGATCTCTACTGATGCCATAGGCTGCTCTGAAGCTGACATGCCCCTTGTCCTAAGGTGTAGTGAGGAGACTGGGCCTTTATGGCTCCGTGTTTATCAGTCTTTGGGTATGGGATGCCCTGGAAGGTGGTCTGATGTTAGGAAAAACACTTTTTATTTTTTTTTTTTTTTTAAGCTAATTCAAATCTCCAGACAGGGTTGATAGCTGCACTCCCAGCAGCTCAGGAGGCAAGTCCTTCATTCTTGAAAGACGATCTGGATGACCCAGTAGAGCATCCTCCACATCCAAATACATCTAAATTCTTAGGGTGAACAAGCTTAAGTTGGGATGAAAATGAATGACCTGGAAATGTGAGCAACATAAGTGCAGTGGTTTTTGTTTTGTGCATTGCTCTTGTCCTAGCACCTAGAACAGTGCCTGACATATAGTATTAGCACCAGAAATATTTGTTGAACAAATGCTCATCACTCTCAGATTCATAGATTCTGACATGGTATGTAGTGTGTCTTCCTACCTCTTTGGTAAGAACTATTTCTTTTGCACACATTTCTATTGCCATAGTCTGTGATTCAAGTTCAATTCCCTGTATATTGATGTTAGTGAATTAATATTTACCAACTGATGTTAAAATGGAAAACAATCTGATGTTTTTCCTGTTTTCTGAGATTATGTGGATCATTGAGTCATCAGTGTTATTCCTGACTCATAATTTTTTTCTTGAAAATTACTGGGTGGCATATAATTCATTTGTATGCATTTGGCTGAGGGTTTTTTTTTCTTTTCCTTTTTTTTTTTTTTTGTAGAGCTGATGATGCAGCCACAATGGAAAAAATCTAACTTTTGTCTTGGTCTTAACCTCTTCAGAAGTGTTTTGGGCAAGCCAAATACTCACACTCATCTAAAGAGAAGATAAATACGTAAATTGATATAGAACATCTTTCCCTGCTAGATATTGTCAAACTAACAAGAGAATGCAGTAAAAAGTGAAAATCCCTCAGGAAGCAATATTAAAAAAATCCTTTTACATTTATTATACTTCAAGTTCTGGGATACATGTGCAGAATGTGCAGATTTGTTACATAGGTATACATGTGCCATGGTGGTTTGCTGTACCCATCAAACTGTCATCTAGATTTTAAGCCCCACATGCATTAGGTATTTGCCCTAATATTCTACCCCTTGCCCTCCACCCCCACGGCAGGTCCCAGTGTGTAATGTTCCCCTCCCTGTGTCCATGTGTTTTCATTGTTCAACTCCCACTTATGAGTGAGACCAGAATTACTGTCAATGTGTCCCATTAAAATATCCTACCTATTTATAATCTTGCAAAAAAATCCTTTTACAAATATCTGTCATGTAATGAAAATGGCACCTACCTATTCTCCTATTTTTCTTGTTTATACTATGAATAGCTACTATAGATAAATATACATACGTATGTGAATCTACATTTTTAAAAATAGTTTATGGACTATAAGTTATTGTTATGACAATTTACATAGATTTTTAGATTTAAATTCTTCTGGAAAATCGGATGATTTTATATTACTCATCTTGTTCACTCACATGCTCATCCTGTAGAACTAAATGTCTTAGTGGGTAGCAAAATTCATAAATATCACAGTATAACTATAGAATACACCTTCCAATAATTTAATAAGTAAAAGAGTAGCATCTGATATTTATGAAGTGCTGCTTATGTGCCAGACATGGTGCTGAATATCTGTCATCATCCTGTATGACGCTCACAGGCATCCCATCCTGACTCCAAAGTCCATATTCCCAGCGTGTACCTGTGTTCCCTTGCAGTGGTGCATTGGCTTGTCTTGAGAGCTGTTTTTCACTGCCTCATGTATTAGTCTGTTTTCCTGCTGCTGCTGCTGTCTTTATTCATGAGACTGGGAAGAAAGAGATTTAATTGGACTTATGGTTCCACATGGCTGGGGATGCCTCAGAATCATGGTGGGAGGTGAAAGGCACTTCTTACATGGCAGAGGCAAGAGAAAATGAGGAAGAAACAAAAGTGGAAGCCCCCGATAAACCCATCAGATCTCGTGAGACTTAACTTCCATGATAATAGCAGAGGAACGACCTGCCCCCAAGATTCAATTACCTCCCCCTAGGTCTCTCCCATAACACGTGGGAATTCTGGGATATACAATTTAAATTGAGATTTGGGTGGGGACACAGGCAACCCATATCACCTCAGCTCACTGAATTCACTGACAGCCACCACTAATAAGGTCATGAAAAGAGCCTTTCGAGTCCGATGCTGTGATTCTTTCACATTAGGTACATTAATTTGGGTCATTGTATGAAATTATAGTCTACCAAGATTCAGTCAAAGAAGCAATAGAAAACATTGAGGGTGGTTGCAGGATTTATAGTTAGCTGAATAGCTCTGTCAGCCTATGCTTTTAAATCTCTGTTCATGGTGTTCCTTAAGCTCTAACATGGCCTACCATGTCCCACTCCACTGCTGACCTTACAAAATCTACTCAGTCTTCAAGTTTCATTTCAAACATTCCTTCCTGTTTCAGTGACACTTTTTGAATTACCAGGCTGAGTGAAGCACTTGCCTATGCTCTGTTCTCATTCTCTCCTTCCTCCTCCACTCCTCCTCTCTCTATAGTGTGTGTATATATCACTATGACGGAATTTATAGGAATTATTTGTAGACATAATAGGTTATGATACTTAAGGGTATTATCTGGGCCTTTTAATCATTGACTTCCTTGGACTTTGCACAGTATCTTGCAAAATTGTTAGTGAATGAGTAAATGCAAGAATAGACAGAAGTTTGGAGAATACTAGGACTGGAAAGGACATGTAGGCAAAAATAGCCATTTCAGTATAAAAAGGTAGGGCATGTGTCTTAGTTATCAGTGCACACAGACTGGATGTGCCATAAAAATACTTCTCTCCATCCCAGGAAGGACTCTTGCCCATGGTGGTAGCCTTTTGATACTTGCTATTCTGGATTGGAACAGAAACCCCTTTTCTTTAGTAGTTCATGTGTACCATGTACAAAATACCAGTTAGTTTCACTCTTTTGTCAGTTACTTCTCCAGTTGCTTTAGTGAATTAATGTCACTGTGAACTTATAAATGCTACCTCATTGTAGAATTTGCCATTTACTGCAAACCTTTAAAGAACAGAAAATTTCTTGCTTTCTAGTGCCCCTCTAAATACCTTTAGTATATTCTTCCTCTTAAATACGATCAGGTCTTTAATAGCCATATGTATCTTCTCTTCCTTCTACTATTAAACACATGCCCACCAAAAAAAGAAGCAACTTATTCTAACCTTCCCAGTCCATAATTATGTGTGAGTTTCAAAGGAAAATCTGTACAAATCCCTTTTCTAATTTCTCATGTGATTAGATTACTCCTGCTTCACTTTTTTTTTTTAAATAAATAAGGGGCAATAATTGGGAGAAGAGGAAGAACAGATGGGAAGAATTTTTGAAAAGTGGAAGCATCTTAACAGGGTCATAATCAATATGGTGTCACAATTGGATTTCTACCAGGACATGAGGATATAGGGACTGTGTGCTAATCAATGAGATGGAGAGAAAACTGTGAAGCTCTTGCCTTTTCTTCCACAGAAGTAATTTTTCCTCGGCATCTCTCCTCTGTGTTCTCTGAAAGAAACAATGCTGGATCTGAGATTAAGTCTCCCTTTGTCTTCACCTCTAGCAAGCGCACTGTGACATGTGGCAGCTCAGCTCTGATATGCAGGGACCGAAGGGCAGTTTCTTTTTTTTTTTTTTTTTTAT
>NW_012119265.1:10643865-10668707 GCF_000951035.1 Colobus angolensis palliatus
TGCCCTTAAGATTTTTTCCTTCATTTCAACTTTGGTGAATCTGGCAATTATGTGTCTTGGAGTTGCCCCCGAAGGGCAGTTTCTGAGGGATTCTTCTGTGATGTGCAGGACAGTCTTTCAGGTGATTAATTACCCTCTATTTGGGTTAGCAAAGAAATGCTAGCCTGAGATTTCCTCAGTTCTGTCACAGGTCAAGAGTCTTCACCAACCAAGTTTGAACAATTCATTAGTGGATGCTTTTGACTTCACACTCTCAAATCAGAAATTCTTGCTCAGTCTAAATTGATACTGAGTTTTCCCTTTCCCTGCATTATTTTAAATGAACAGACAGGATGACCTGTCTTCTTAAGCATACCAGCTCTTCTTTATGATAAAGATAATAACTCAGAATCTGGCATTTCCCCCATTTCCAGTAACTGACTTTGGTAGAAACATTGCTATGGCCAGAGAAAGTAAATTTTAGTAAGGGGTTTACTATAAAAATATGTAAGGATTCAGGCTGAATGTGATAAAGTGGTAGGTGACCCTGAGAACTGTTATATGGGAAAGTTTAATATAATTTGGGAATAAAATGTTCTTGTTGATCATGTTTCTTCAAGTGAGCTGAGAAGGGGTTTATTTTATGTAGAAAGCAATGTCTGGACAAATTGTCAAGCTATTCATATTGAGACTGAAGCTATGCAGTTAATGGTTTTTGGCCCTACTTTTTTTTTTATTTTGATGTCACTCTGATCAATTTCCATGATGCTCGCTATGTCAGAAATTCACTGTTTTCTACAGGGACATTAAGATTTATCAATCTGATCACCTTAAAATTGAATTTGGGTCAAATATACAGCTAAAGAAAGACAAGTGTAACATACTGTATACAGACGTAGGAATAGACTTGTTTTAGTATTTTTCTACAAATTTTAATAAATTAAAAGTTGGGATTTTAGGCCAGGTGTAGTGGCTCACACCTGTAATCACAGCACTTTGGGAGGACAAGGCAGGAGGATCACTTGAGGCCGGGAGTTTGAGACCCGCTTGGCTAACATGGTGAAACCCCATCTTTACTAAGAATAAAAAAAATTAGCCAGGTGCTGTGGCATACACCTGTAGTCCCAGCTACTCTGGAGGCTGAGGCAGGATAATTGCCTGAGCCTGGGAGACAGAAGTTGTGGGGAGCTGAGATTGTGCCACTGCATTCCAGCCTGGGTGACACAGCAAGACCCTGTCTCCAAAAAAAAAAAAAAAAAAGTTTATGAAGAGAACAGCTCAATTTCAATTGAGATTGAAAGAGACCTTGGGATGATCAATGTTTATTTTCCTTAACAGGCTTAAGTACACTGAAAAAAACACATTATAAATAATAGCTACAATTACAATATGATCCTTTCTCATCAACATGAGAGAAACCCTTCCCTAGAGGAAACGTCGCCATCCTAGTTTTCTGCGTATGCCGTTTCTTGTCATGGTCATCTGTGCCTGTCCCCATGTTCTCCTGTTTGCCTTCTGGTTTGAGGTAGCTGATGGTCAGCAGGTCCCCTGTTTGGATCAGGGTAGGTATACCAACTCCAGAGCATGATCAGTTTTCCTGTCTGCAGTTGTTCAAGGTTTAAACTCTAAATTTAGTTGTTACCAACTGTGTGTCTGTATTGGGATATAAAGCTGGGGATTTCAAATCGCTTCCTTTCTGATTCTAAAAAATGCTTACTATAGCTACTGCTTACAAAATTTCCATGCTGCAGAGGCGGACAGACTTTATAAGTCTCTATTGTTTTTAGAGGAGGTGGGGATGACTTTTCTCCGGAGTATATCTAGAGCAGTTTCTCCCACTGCTGAAAGCTTGACACTAGTTTATTTCTGTTTTCCTCTATCAGTTTGCCTAACTAACAGCAGCAGTTAAAATACCCATTTGCTGCTACTTGGGTTTTGCTCTTTCCCAGTTTATGTGTCTTATGTTTCTGATTCACAAATTGACGTGAAACAGATCTCCTAAGAGGCACGTGGTAGGAAATAATATGGAGGTGGTTCTACAGACTGCTCCACATTGGCAACTAGAACAGGTTCCAGAAGCCACTTAACCATTAGTTACTATGAAGTCATTGGAACCTCAGGAGAAAATTTAATTTATTCTCTGATTATCTGATTATAGGGAGCTAGCAGAAAGGGGTATGATGGAAATACAAGAATATACAGGCATGCACAATTTGTTGAGTGTATCAGATACCATTCTGCTTTACATATTTTAAAATATCTGCTTGTTTCCATTGAAATAATAATGGATATTACAGTGCACTCTTATACTTTCAAAGTGTTTTTCTGTGTGAAGTAGATGATATTACTATTATTTTATAAGCAAAAATATAGGCACAGAGAAGTCAAGTAATTCATCTAAGGCATTACATAATTACTAAAAGATAAAGCCAGAATCAGATCCTAGGCAGTCAAGTTCAAAGCATGTCTTAATGACCACACTTATCAGCTATCCCATTCAATTTAGGAAACCCAATTATGGAGGGTGGGAGGCTTCACATCAGCAATTGAGGTAAACATTTACACATTTGATACCTGATGGCATTTTGCTTTTTAACCAGTTTGTGAGTATTATGTTTTACACTGGTCCTTTTGCATGCTCTTCCTCCTCTTTCAAGTCCTTAGAAAGGATTTAATGTGGCCGGGTGTGGTGGCCCACGCCTGTAATCCGAGCACTTTGGGAGGCCGAGGTGGGCAGATCACGAGGTCAGGAGATCAGGACCATCCTGGCTAACACGGTGAAACACTGTATCTACTAAAGATACAAACAAAATTAGCTGGGCGTGGTGGTAGACACCTGTAGTCCCAGCTACTTGAGAGGCTGAGGCAGGAGAATGGCATGAACCAGGAGGTGGAGCTTGCAGTGAGCCAAGATCATGCCACTGCACTCCAGCCTGGGTGACAGAGCAAGACTCCATCTCAAAAAAAAAAAAAAAAAAAATTTAATGTATTTAGAAGAGATGACACAAATGAAAAAACATTCCATGCTCTTGAATAAGAAATCTCTATCGTTAAAATGGCCTTACCGTCCAAAGCAATGTATAAATTCAATGCTATTCTCATTAAACTACCATTCACATTCTTCACAGAACTAGAGAAAACTATTTTAAAATTTATATGGTATCAGAAAAGAGCCCAAATAGCCAATGCAATCCTAAGCAAAAAGAACAAAGCTGGGGGCATCGTGCTACCCAACTTCAAACTATCCTGCAGTGCTACGGTAACCAAAACAGCAGGATACTGGTACAAAAAAAGACATGTTGACCAATGGAACAGAACAGAGAACCCAGAAATAAGGTCACACACCTACAAACCATCTGATCTTCAACAAACCTTACAAAAACAATGGGGAAAGGATTCCTTATTCAATAAATGGTGCTGGGAGAACTGGCTAGCCATATGCAAAAAGTTGAAGCTGGACCCCTTCCTTATATACAAAAATTAAGATGGGTTAAAGACTTAAATGAAAATTATGAAAGCCCTGGAAGACAACCTAGGCAATACCTTTCAGGATATAGGCACAAGAAAAGATTTTATGACAAGGATGCCAAAAGCAAATGCTACGAAAGCAAGCATTGACAAATGGGATCTAATTAAACTAAAGAGCCGCTACACAGCAAAAGAAACTATCAGCAGAGTAAACAACCTACAGAATGGGAAAAAAATTTGCAAACTGCATCTGGCAAAGTTCTGATACCCAGCATCCAAAAGGAACTTAAATGTACATGAAGAAAAACAACCCCATTAATAAATGAATAAAGGACACTTTGAAGAACAGACATTTTTCAAGACATACATGAAGCCAACAATCATCTGAAAAAAATCTCAACATCACTGATCATCAGAGAAATGCAAATCAAAACTACAATGAGGTACCATTTCACAACAGTCAGAATGGCTATTAAGCCAGAAAATAACACATGCTGGTGAGGTGGTGGAGAAAAATACTTTTACACCGTTGGAGGGAGTGTAAATTAATTCAACCATTATGGAAGAGAGGGTGGCAATTCTCAAAGAACTAAAGACAAATACCATTTAACCCAGAAATCCCATTACTGGATACATACCCGCAGGAATATAAATCGTTCTATTATAAAGACACACGTGTGCATTTTTATTGCAGCATGCTTCACAATACCAAAAATATTGAATCAACCTAAATGCCCATCAATGATAGACTGGATAAAGAAAATATGGTATATATACACCATGGAATACTATGCAGCCATAAAAATGAGATAATGTCCTTTGCAGGAACATGGATAGAGTTGGAGGCCATTGTATTAGTCCATTCTCATGCTGCTATAAAGAACTGCCCAAGACTGGGTAGTTTACAAAGGAAGAGGTTTAATTGACTCACAGTTCCACATGGCTAGGCAGACCTCCCATGCAGGGAGGAAACTTATAATCATAGCAGAAGGGGAAGCAAACATGTCCTCCTTCACATGGCAGCAGGAAGGAGAATGAGAGCCAAGGAAAGGGGCAAGCTCCTTATAAAACCATCAGCTCTTGTGAGAACTTACTACCATGAGAATAGCATGGGGGAAATCGCCCCCATGATTCAATTACCTCCTCCTGAGTCCCTCTCATGACACATGGGAATTATGGGAACTACAAGATGAGACTTGATTGAGGATACAGCCAAACCATATCAGCCGTTATCCTTAGCAGTCTAACACAGGAACAGAAAACCAAGTACTGCATGTTCTCACTTAAAAGTGGGAACTAAATGATGAGAACACATGGACACAAAGAGGGGACCAACGCACACTGGGGTTTATCAGAGGGTAGAGGGTGAGAGGAGGGAGGGGATCAGAGAAAATAACTAATGGATACTATGCTTAATATCTGGGTGATAAAATAATCTCTACAACAAACCCCCATGACAGAACTTTACCTATGTTGACAAACCGGCACATCCTGCACAGGTGCCCCTGAATTTAGAAGTTAGAAGACTATAATGAAAAAATGTCCCTGACCTCATCTGATACTGCTGGGTCCATAGATATGACGGAAACAAACACAAAAGGCTAGGGATCATGAGGAAAGTGGTAAAGATAACCACTACTTCATAGATGTCTTTAGGACCGGCTCCTGTGTGCCACATTTGTTTCTAATCAAAATGAGAGAAATGATTAGAACATGCATCTTCCTTGGGTAGCTAATAATCATTTCAACATGTCACAGGCCAAGCTCTATTTTTTGGAAGATGCAAAGATATTTTAGGCAATATCTTTGCTCTCAATTTTTCACTGTTCTGCTCTCTGTCCTTTCATGAAATACATTTAAATTCAGCATGGGCAGGAGTCTCAATCATCCTTTTGTCTCCTTCCCTAGATTAGGGTGCAGAAGGTTCACAATAAATGCTTGTGAGATACATGCTTGATGGCCCCATGGTTCAGTTCTGGTATGAGTGAGTTGAAGAGTCTGGGTTCCTGGTGATGTCCCAAAACACCAAATGCCTGGAGCCCAGCTGCTGTCCCCTTGTTAGCAAGGACTAATATGCAACAGCAGGTGGCAGCAAACCTTTGCATTTACTCTTCTCTAGCTAGCGATAAGTGTCTCAGCCAAATTGTGTTATGGCTCACAGGTGTCCTGCTTTTTCCACTTGGTGCCTTTTGGATCTAGTTTGCTGAGAAATGCAGCTCCATGAACAATCTCCTCGGCACCTCTTTCAGAATAAACTAGATTTCAGTAGAAGGAGTTGAATTTGAATTCAAGTGAGCCAATCTGCCTTGCCAGCTGTTGCCCTTGCAGGCTTTGTGTGCCAGTAATGGCAGCCACCTGGGGAGATGCCCTTCCTGGGAAAGAGCTGCTGCTGCAATTGTGCCCTTTGCCTCAGCAGTGCATTAAAAACTGTCTTTCAGAGAAGGGGACTGGGAGGTATGACCGGGTGACTACACATTGAGGTGGCCTAGGATAGTCTATCTTATGTCTGATAGGCCAACACATTTAGCAATAGTGTCTTCTTACACTCTCAGTGTTCTTGCTTGAATGGAGGCTAAATTGTATGGTCATGAGTGGCCTCATGTTTCCATCTGCGTCCTCAGCTGTGTAAAAAGGGAATTGAAAGGAATCTGAAGCAATTGCCTTGATCAGTATCTGAGATTTGAGAGGTGAGAGGTAGAAGCAGGAAGGTGGGATTCATGGAGGAGAACTTTGGGGCTTAGGGGGACTGTTTGTCTTCCCTTGTCTTCTGAAGGTGGATGGCTCTGTGGCCAAGTTGCAAAGGAAGTGGTACATTTACCCAGTGCTCCAATAGGCTCCACAAACTTCCTTTTCCTTCTGAAGACATCCTAGGTTTCACACTTCACATCTACAGAAATGTACTTTCTAATGGGGTGTATTTGGCCACTAGGTAGCTTTTAGGCAAGGGCCCCGCTGAACCCAATTAGAACACATACAGAAAATTCCCATGGTAGATTGACACTAGACACTGGAGGTGAGCAGTAGTGTGTGGGTGGTGGCTGGTCAGGGGCAGGGTCATAGGGATGAGGATCTAGTTTTGGCAGGAACCTGAGCTAGCTTCAGGACCCTAAGAAAACCCACTTGTACATGGCAGGTGATGCTCTAAGAGGTGGTGTAGCATAGTGGTTAATATGGTCCACTCGGAAGGTAGAAAATAGTAAGCTGGCTTCAGACTCTGACATTTCTTCATTGTGTGAACATGGATAAACATTCAACTTCTCAGTGTCCTCATTTCTAAAATGGGTCTAGTAATGCCCACATTCATAGCACAGTACTCTACACATGGTAAATCATGAATAAATTGTTATAGATGATTTCATAGGAAAACTAAAATATCTGTGGTTATTCTTTTTCCATATATGTAAAATTAAGGGTCTTTATACCTACTTATTTTAGTTTTTGATGAAGACACATATTAGTTATTTCCATAATTAATGTCAAAGATAAATAGTTCTAAACCTAGGAATTAAAACTTGGACATTGGCCCCGGCTCTGCCATAAACTAATTATATCACCTTTTACAGGTTGCTTAACTTCTGCAGGCTTTACTCCTTTATGTGGGTGAGAAGTATAGGGCCTGATGCTTGCTTCCGTGCCTTAGATTTCCCAAGATTTGCCTTTTGACAGTGTAGTGCAGTGCTCTATCCCCTACATTGGCTGGTTGGTTGAGTCTCTTAGAGGCTGAGGTTTGAAAGGCTGGGGTCAGAGGCTTGATTCCACAATGGCCTAGTTACGTTTCAAGGTTGTTTCAAGTCACGTCTCTGACTTCAGCCATATATTCTGTGAGCATAAAGAAGGGCACTTTCACAAATATGGGGTATTCAACCATGCCATCATGACTACTACAGCAGACAAAAAGATGAAGGGGTCACCTATGCTGAAGGTCAATCAAGTTGCCCAAGTGTGAAAAGAACAGTATTATCTTCCAGGGACCCTTTACCATGGTGGTCACCTCCTGCTAATTACTGCCTGTTTTATAACAATTTGCTAAAATAAGTCATACGGAAATTTGATTAAAGTTTAGGATCTCGAGGTGGCTTAAAATTATTCTCTCATTAACGGCAAGGTACTTGTTGGAAGAAATGAAACACATCAGAAACAAGATTTATGACCACTTAAGAAATCTGTTAAAAGTTTTTTTAATGGACTCCAGCTCTTGGTGTGATTTGCATGCTATTGGAATGCAGAGATGGTGAATCAGAGCCTAAATCCAGGCTCCGGGCAGATCGAGGTGGGAGAACTTTTAACTAGAATTAGAACCATCTCTTCCAAGAGACTTTCTGTAGGCAGGAAGTCATTTGCCCAAGGTATTGGTTCTTCTGCTGTGGTGTTGGTGACAGTCCTTTAGGGCTCTGCAAGAGGGACCTTAACTTGGGTAGTTAATGAGCCAAAGGCCTTCTGTCTGACAATATTTTCTAAGTATCTATCTTCCTCTGAATGCAGCAGTTTTCCTCTCTTTAATAAGGATGATCTGATTTATGAAACAATAAAAAACAGTAAATCAAGACCAAAAGGTAAGACTCTCTGCCCTCATGATTAATGAACCCAAAGGTTGGTGTCCATACAGATCCTTCTGATCCTAATATCCTACAGTAGAAGATAGCACAGTCTCCACGTTTGGGGCAATATTTTTATTATGTGTTAGGATCAAATCTGTAGAAGCTCCAAGCTCTGAAAAGATTATTGTACCCACTGCTTGTCATGTAATTTAAAATAATAGAATAATTTTCTAAACCAAAAAGTTAAAAGTTAAACAAGATAAACAGTTATGACTTTTTAATTATTCTGATAATGTTTTTGTAATGCCACATATCAAATTACTTGAGTAATTACTTTCCTTATTGTTCTCTTCCCCTTCTGTGCCCCTGCGTTGCTGGTACAGTGCTGGTGGATGTTTTCACCTGTTCCTTGTGTAACAGCACTTCCCACTGCCAGTGAGGTATTTCTTCAAGTGTGGTTCTGGGGTCCCCTGAGTTAGCTCGTGTGCAGAGCATAGTAAATGAACATTCCAGGGGACCTCAGGCTCGTTTGAGATCTAACTCATCAGAATCTCTGGGGCTGAAGTTAGCTGATATGAGTTCCCCAGGTGATGCATGTACAAAAATAAAGCTTATGAAGCACACTTAGAATGTTCTAGTGCAGATATTCTATGGCTTTTATAATCATTGAGGAGCATCTTAAAAAGCAGGACCACTCATAGTTTCTGCTGATTTATATGTACTGGGAGAGACCTCTGGGATGTCTACATGAGAAAAGCTTCATTGCAATTTTATTGAGAATCATATGCTAGACCAGTACAGTTCAACAGAAACATAATGTCATTCACACCTATATTGTACAGTTTCCTGGTAGATACATTTAAAAAGTAAAGTGTAACAAGTAAAATTAATTTTGAAAATATTCTAACTTTAAACCAATATAACATCATTTCACATATTATCAATATAAAATTATGGAGATGCATTACATTCTTTTTTCATATTAAGTCTTTGAATCTAGGTGTGTAGTTTACAGTTGCAGCACATTTCAGGTTGAGGTAACTGCATTTCAAGTGCTCAGTAGCCACATGTGAGTGGTTACCGAATTGCATAGTGCATCCTGAGACAGCCTCTCACTTCACCCGGATAGTGCTGGAACTGGGATGTTTCAAAAAAGCTATTTTATCTGTGATCTCAGTCACCTTTGATTTCCTAAATATACTTACATAATTTAAAAAACTATAATCCTTTTCTTTTCCTTTTCCATTGCTCCCATCTTAGTTCAGGCTGCGCTTACCCTACACCATCACTTCATTCTAGGCTACTGAGAGCTTTTCCCCTACTTCTACTTTCTCTTCAATTCATCTTGCCTTATAAAGTTTCCATTGTTCTTACAACATAATTTTCATCATAACACACTCTTCTGGACCATAACATTTTTAGGCTATAAACACAGAATTGCAAGTTGGAAAGTTTAACACTTGTTAATATTAACTATTATTGGTATAATCTACTTTTACAAAGTAGATTCACATATTACATATACTTTGCCCAGTCCTCTGATGAAGCTACTATTATGCTCATTTTATAGATGATAGAAGGCTTATAATGACAACCCTAGGATAACAAAGGCAGTGAAGAACAGAGCTGGTCTTAAATTCGGGTATTTGATGCCATATTTTGAGGTCCTCTGTTGCATCGCCTAATTCTGCATTCCGTAACATAGAGCAGAAAACCTTTGATTGCTCACCCCTAACAGATCGGCTACTGACAAACTTCTCATAATGGAAGGTGACTACGTTTAGAAGCAGCCAATTTCTTTGTTGAAAGCTGACTTTTAGAGAGCTCTGTGTCATTCAAAGTTCAAACTTTGCAGCTGGATTCTCAACATCCTCCATAATCTAGCACTAACCTTCATTATCAACATTTCCCACTTCTCCTCTCCAACCATATGGTATATTCCACATTGTGATCCACATTCTGTCATTTCCCTGGCCATCCCATTCACGTTCACTGTCTTCTTACTTCCTTTTCTTAGTGCAGAATGGCATCCATCCTCCAATGGCCAGCTGTGAGCCCTCCCTGTCTGCAGGAAAGCCTCCTTCCCTTGAATCTGGTACCTTGCTACCGTCTCCCTGTTTACTGCTTACAGAAGGTCTTGGATTCATTTTATTTTTGTTCCATTATTGTAGTACAGGACCAAATTCTTGCAAGTGTTGATGATAGAAATCCCCTTTGATAAGATTTGGCTCTGTCTCTCCACCCCAATCTCATCTTGAATTGTGTGTGTATATGGGGGGTACCTGGTGGGAGATAATTTGAATCATGGAGGTGGTTTTCCCCTTACTGTTCTCATGGTAGTGAATAAGTCTCATGAGATGTAATGGTTGTATCAGGGGTTTGTGCTTTTGCATCTTCTTCACTTTTTCTTGCTGCTGCCATGTAAGAAGTGCCTTTCACCTCCTGCATGATTCTGAGGCCTCCCCAACCATGTGGAACTATAAATTCAACTGAAAGTTTTTCTTCCCAGTCTTAGATACGTCTTTATCAGCAGCATGAAAATGGACTAATAAACCCTTCAAGTCCACCTAGAGACTGAGACCTTGGATAACATCTTGACAAGTTAGTGATATCCCTTTACTGCTAGATATTCTCATGGTGTCTACTTTTGTCCTCGAAAGGGCGCTTAAAACTTCATAAATCACTGTTCTGAAGATGAACAGTTGGTTTCCATGAGCCTGAAGGGAGTTGTGAGTGGTGAAGGTGTCTGAGGAGACTGGGACCTGAGTTAGGTTTAGGTGTTACATAACTAACTGCACATATCAGTCATTGTACACCATGACAAGTCTGTGACACAATGCAGCCTGCTGAATGGCTGTCACAGGGCCACCAAACTGGGTTTGGTCAGATCAGTGAGCTCTGGGAATGGTTCTCTGGAGGAAATTGTCCAGCGTAGCAGTTAGAAATGGTTTGCCCTGTCTCTTCAGGGCAAGTGCAGAAACCATGAGGTTTGTGATACCTGAGCAGACAACTGGTTCACTCAACACACAGTGCCTCTGGAGATAGTCAGGGAGAGTGGGGATCACTAAAAGAGTGGGGAAAAGCCCCAAAACACTGAGAGGCCATTTTTTGTAGCAATTTTATCTTCCACTGCATGTAATTAAACTAATAACTCTTTACTCTGCACTGACCATTAGGGGGCATTATGGGATATACGAAAAAAGAATGTTCTCTACTTGCCCCCACCCCAGGAGACTTGTGGAATAGCTGCACACAGAGAGAAGTCTGAACACTGCCGGGGGGATGGCATGAGGAGGGAAGTGAACAGCCAGTGGTGTTTGGAACAGTTCAGAGTAAGGTGGTTGGTTGGGAATTTGTAGATGTGGAAACTAAATTTTAGATACATTCTTGGAGGATTTATCTACCTTCTGAGCGACTCACTTGAGCTTTGAAGGAGAACCTTTAAGAGAAGGTGACAGGAATGGCAAGTTTAGTGGGCTTACTCTGTCTGAGGATAAAGGAAGAAAAAGCACTAGTGCTATGGCTTGAACGCCCTTTACTTGGCGTGCCTGCCTTATGGAGCAAGAGCAAACAGGGACTATAGACTCCTCCTGGGGTCTTTGTCTAAATCACAAATGCTTTGTCTAAATCACAAAGCACATTCTTCAAGGTGAAGAAATCTACCCTCTCTGGAAGTCTCCTTTAAGGTAGAGTGTTGTTACATCTCATGATACCACAGGGCACAATTCCATCTACTGGCATTCTCCAATTGCTCTTCCTATCGATAACCTTCATCCATTCCATTATTTTAAACCTTTATTGCAATCTACTGCTCAATTCTTAAGGAAAGAGCTCCTGAATGACGGCAACCTGCGGGTGATTGGGGTGCAGAATCTTGAATGGTGGGGGAAAGGGAAGGCATTGTTGGTGCTTTGTATCCACAAATCCCCTACCTCACAAACTCACAAATTTCAAAGTTTCTCATGTTTCTAGGGAGCAGCACTTTTATCTCTAACTTGACGGATCATTGGTGGCCCTTGATAAACTTTGTGAACTAGAAACTACTCCTCTCATATGACCTATTCTGAAAATCCTAAGCCAGAGGCCATCCCCTTTACCTTACCGTACCAGATGCCCCTCTGGAAAAAACATGATTGCTCCTCTAAACTCCGTTACACTTTATGAGGAATCACTGTTGTGAGCAAGACCACTTAGATTCTCACGGTGATACTTATCTTATTTCCTCTTAGTCCATGCTGGTCACACCTGGAAGGCAAGTTCTCCTCTGTTTTGCTTTTCCTCCCTTGTAGTGCCTGGCACAAGTTCTTTGCATGCAGTGGGAGATGCAGTGTGCAAATGGCCATGGTAAAGTGATTAGGAGATGAGTTTTAATCTTGACACTGGTACCACACCTCAGGTAGAAATATACTATGTATCAACCTGTGCATTTGCGTCTGTATTTCCCTACTAATGAAATGAGATGCTACTGTTCATTTCAGCTGTGAAATTCTGTAACTCCATGGCTACTTTCATACCTGTTCAAATGCGATGTTAGATGCTGGTAACATGAAAATAGTGGATGAGCAGTTCAACTATATTAAAAATAAACATGGTTAAGGGTGCTCACAAGTGTAGGATTTAAAAGTGCCGGTTCTAAAGTCAGACTGTTTGGGTTCGGAACCTGGTATCATTACTGGCTTGGTGTGTAGCTTCTCTATTTCTTAGTTTATTTAACTTTTCTCATCCAGAAAATAGTGATAATCTGTTTATCTCATAGAGTTGTTGTGAGAATTAAGTGAGTTAATTTGGGCACAGTGTTTTTAACAGTCTGGCACATGGTGTGTCCAACAAATGTTGGTTATTAGAATTGTGGGCTGGGTGCGGTGGCTCATGCCTGTAATCCCAGCACTTTGGGAGGCCAAGGCAGGTGGATCACGAGGTTAGGAGATCGAGACCATCCTGGCTAACATGGTGAAACCCCGTCTCTACTAAAAATACAAGAAATTACCCGGGCGTGGTGGCAGGCACCTGTAGTCCCAGCTACTCGGGAGGCTGAGGCAGGAGAATGGCGTGAACCCGGGAGGTGGAGCTTGCAGTGAGCCGAGATGGCGCCACTGCACTCCAGCCTGGGCGACAGAGCGAGAATCTGCCTCAAAAAAAAAAAAAAAAAAAAAAAGTGATAATTTCTCCTATAGCTCAAGTTTTTAGTCTCTGCAAAGTAAAAGACTTAGAGAGGAGAAGCCGCCCCTTTCGGATGTGGTGTGGATTTATTTCCAGGTGCACGTGTTTGTCACCCATCTTGGTAACTCTCTAGGGTGCCCATTAGTGTTTTCCAGTTGGTTAGTGTGTCTCTCTTCTTCCAATAGCAAGATAGGTGTTTCAAATTCCTAGGGCTTCTATCACCACACATGAGGAGGCTTCTGTCCCTTGGCGAGCACTGGCTTGTTTGTAAGTCTACAAACAGCACTGTGTGTCTGTCTGCACCTCTAGATTTACCTCCATTCTTCACCCTGATTTTTGCCCCTAGCAGGCTGACCTGTAAGGATGCCCTGGCTCCTGTGCCTTCTACATTCTGGTTAGAGTCAAAGGCAGGTGCAGGGAGGCAGTCAGAGAGCAAGAGGAGAGCCATGCTATAGGATTATCTCCCCCAGTCCAACACATTCCTTTTCTTCTGGGCTGCAGTGTGGCAGGGGCTGTATTCCGCTACTAAATTCCACAACTCCTCTCAAGTGACTCTTGTCTGACAACTTCCTGCTGGGTTCCGGTAGTTGCTCTTTCTCTTGCCCCTTCAGATCTGAAGGACTCCTCAGTTTTCTAGTTCTAAGTACTGCCACTTACCTGTTCCCTTATCTCTTGCCACATCTTGGTAGTTCCTTTATTGAAAGTTCTTCAGCTATCCTCTTTGAGCACACTATTTCCTAGCTGGTCCATATTGACCTTGAGAAGGTTGATACTTCCCCACCTACTTACTGTTGGGAAGAAAGTGGAATGTTTTAATTTGCTCCTGCAGTGTCAATACAGAATTGGCCCTTTCAAAGTCCAGGGCCATAAGATATGAAGAGCATTACTTGAACAGCAGGACATGAATGTTCTACATGGCTAAATACAATGATCTCCAGTGTGAAAACCCAAATGGTAAAAGATGAACTCAAAGGATTGGAGTGAACACAGGTTTTATTACAACTCTTAGAACACTCTAGTTTATAAAATAACTTACATTCTTTAACATTATTCTGTTGTATTGATACTAACATTTAGTGCCCATTGGATGGCAGGGCCAGGAATAAAATGTCTGAGTGAAGCTAGTGGGGATGATTGAGTTTATGGCCAGGGGCTAGATTGGAGAGAGAGCCACAACAATAACCTAACACTGGCAAGACAGTGACCCAAGTACTCTAGACTTGGATGTTTTTGATAGGTTCTTTGGAAAAATCTCTTCTTGGTCATTAAGAAAGTTTGAAAGGCTTTAGGGGTTTAATTAGATAAAATTTAGCAGAAGGCAATATAACATAGTTACCCTTAGAAAAGAGGGCAATGGTTTATAAGAGCTTGACTCTGACTCACATCTGAGAGACAAGAAAACATAAATCCTTCAGTCAGATCCTTTTATGGGAACCACTTTCCTGATAGATTAGTTTATGTAAAAACTCCAATAAAGAATAGCACAGAGACCTCTATTTGTGTTTGATGATTTTACTGTTAGGGTTTTATTACTTGGTTCATGTTCCCGAGGACGTGAACTGGTCCGTGAAGGATATATTTGTGAGGTTGAAGTCACATGTGGTTTATTTTACTTTTGCAATTTTGCAATTTGGATCTATATTTCAACCCCCAATTTTCTAATTTGGGGTCTATATTTCAATGAAAAAGAGATTAAATCTCTTTTCCTCTGTGTTTGTGGATCTCTTTGGGCTCCACCCTTAAAATTAGCATCATGGTTCTCATGGCAACTAACATACCTGGAAGATGGCAAGAAAGGAAAAGGACTAAATAAAATATAATGACGCTGCATCTGATAAGCAGGAATTAATTATGAACTTGAACAAAGGGTTGTACAGCAAGTGGTTGGGGAGATGGGTATTAAGCAAGTAAGGTCTTCGGTTTAAGACCTCTGTAATTCACTTACCGTTTCATTACGTTGTTTATTCAGCAGTCCCCAAACCACTGCTAGTGGTTTCCCTCTCACCTCTTGGCTTCAATAGAGAACATCACTGGGTTTCTTTTCCCTCTCACCTCTTGGCTTCAATAGAGAACATCACTGGGATCAGGACTGTGCATAGTTCAGGATGAGTTTACCTCTACAGCGTGCATTTTGTAAGATGTCCCCAAAGTCATATGGACCCTCGGTTATAGTCTTCATCTGTGCAGACTGCTATAACAGCATACCATAGACTGAGTGGTTTAAACAGCAGAAACTGATTTCTCTCAGTTATAGAGGCTGGGAAATTCAGGAGCAAGGTGCTGGCTGATTTGATGCCTGGTGAGGGCCCTCTTCCTGCTTGTTGATGGCCGCCTTCTTGCTGTGTCTTCTCATGGTACAGCAAGAAATCTCCTGTCTCCTCTTATTTTTCTAAGTATATGAATTCTATCATGCAGGATCTACCTTCATGACCTAATCTAATCCTAATTACTTTCCAAAGATTCTGCCTCCAAATACTACCATATTGGGGATTAGGACTTCAACATATGGAGGGAACACAAACGTTCAGTCCATTGCATTCTGTTCCTGGACCTCTATAATTTATGTCCTTCTCACTTGCAAAATACATTTATTCCATTCAAACAGCCCAAAAGTCTTAATTCATTCCAGTGTTAATTCTAAAATCCAGAGTCTTATCTAAATATCATCTAAATCATATATGGAAGAGACTTGAGGTATGATTAATCCTGAGGCAAAATTCTTCTCCATCCTGTGAAATCAGACAAATTATGTGTTTTCAAAATGTAATGGTTGGACAGGCATGAGAAAGGCATTCCCATTCCATAGGGGAGGAAGACACAGGAAGGAAGGGGTGACAGGTCCAAAGTAAGTCCTAAGCCTAGCAAGGCAAACTCCACAAGATTTTAAGGCTTTAGAATAAAATCTTTGGTCCAGTTCTCTGCCCTTTAGACCCACTGGGGATGACAATGGACTCTGTCCTTGAATGAACTTGGATCAGGCTCCTCTGAGTCCTCTTTCTGACTAAGCCCTGGCCTTGGGCTCTGTCCTTGGCCCACTTAGTTCAGTTTCAGTAAGAACCGTGATGAGTCAGTTCGATGCAAATCTCTCACCTGTGTTATCTTACCACTTTTCCCTGACTTCAGTAAGAGTCCTGTTAGGCAGCTTAGCCAGAATCCCCCCATAGCCTTGATGTTTCCTCTTAGCAATCCACTGACATCCCCACCATCACACCTGCTCCTTGACTGTAAATCCCTACTTGTTCTTGTTGTATACAGAATTGAGCCTGATCTCTCTCCCTGTCAAGCCCCTTATCTCTCTCTAACGCCAAGCCCCACAGCAGTGATTTCTTTTGAATAGAATCTTTAACAAGTCATTAACAGGTGTCTATTTTTTTTTTTCTTTAACAGTTATGGCTTCCACAACTCAGGATCAGATTCATTGGTGAGTCCAGATTTTGAGCTAGTGCTCTGAATGGCGGTCCACTGAGGCATGGTAGGGCAGTTTCATTCTTACAATTAAAGGTACTTCCTGGGCTGAAAGTTCTTCCTGGCTCCTTATTTTGAGTGGGGTTCACTCCCTGACTCTTGGGCTGAAAATTTTTGTCCTGGATCCTTGTGTGGCTTCTCTGTTCTGTTTGATCCCACTTCTTTCATGGGAACTTCTCAGTCCAAAACTTCCCTTCTTGAACTCAGTGTCAAATATGGAACTTTGATAGCATCTTTGGGAAACATGATCTCCCCAAACTGGCTCCTCTAAGACCCCTCCCTTCCCATCACCTTCACTCTTCCTTCCTTCTTTTACCACATTTTGTCTTCCCTTCCGTTCCTTTGTGTCCTTGGATAGTGTTTTTTCAAGCCCCTATATCCTCCACCCCTCTGCTTGCTTCTGCCAGGCCTTTCCATTCCCAGGTCAGCTTCTCAGCTCCCTATAGCCCCTGAAATTTTAGCCCCCTGACCCACTGTGGGACTCTCAAGGAACTCAGACCCCCAAAAGGAACTACCTGAGGCTGAAAAGAAAAAAAGATAATTAGAAACAGCTGGATAAGGCTTTGGATACACCCAGACAGCTTTGATGTCCCCTTGGTGTCTTGTCTAAAATGTAGTTTATTACCTCGATAAGATTACAGATCATAGCAAAAGGAAATCTTAAGTCAAGCTACTAATGAGTTTCTTCACAGAATTGGAAAAAAACTGCTTTAAAGTTCATATGGAACCAAAAAAGAGCCCGCATTGCTAAGACAATCCTAAGTCAAAAAAACAAAGCTGGAGGCATCACGCTACCTGATTTCAAACTATACTACAAGGCTACAGTAACCAAAACAGCATGGTACTGGTACCAAAACAGAGATATAGACCAATGGAACAGAACAGAGTCCTCAGAAATAATACCACACATCTACAGCCATCTGATCTTTGACAAACCTGAGAAAAGCAAGAAATGGGGAAAGGATTCCCTATTTAATAAATGGTGCTGGGAAAATTGGCTAGCCATAAGTAGAAAGCTGAAACTGGATCCTTTCCTTACTCCTTATACGAAAATTAATTCAAGATGGATTAGAGACTTAAATGTTAGACCTAAAACCATAAAAACCCTAGAAGAAAATCTAGGTAGTACCATTCAGGACATAGGCATGGGCAAGGACTTCATGTCTAAAACACCAAAAGCAACGGCGACAAAAGCCAAAATTGACAAATGGGATCTAATTAAACTAAAGAGCTTCTGCACAGCAAAAGAAACTACCATCAGAGTGAACAGGCAACCTACAGAATGGGAGAAAATTTTTGCAATCTACTCATCTGACAAAGGGCTAATATCCAGAATCTACAAAGACTCAAACAAATTTACAAGAAAAAAACAAAGAACCTCATCAAAAAGTGGGGAAAGGATATGAACAGACATTTCTCAAAAGAAGACATGCGTACAGCCAACATACACATGAAAAAATGCTCATCATAACTGGCCATTAGAGAAATGCAAATGAAAACCACAATGAGATACCATCTCATACCAGTTAGAATTGCAATCATTAAAAAATCAGGAAACAACAGGTGCTGGAGAGGATGTGGAGAAATAGGGACACTTTTACACTGTTGGTGGGATTGTAAACTAGTTCAACCATTATGGAAAACAGTATGGCGATTCCTCAAGGATCTAGAACTAGAAGTACCATATGACCCAGCCATCCCATACTGGGTATATACCCAAAGGATTATAAATCATGCTGCTATAAAGACACATGCACACGTATGTTTATTGCGGCACTATTCACAACAGCAAAGACTTGGAATCAACCCAAATGTCCATCAGTGACAGACTGGATTAAGGAAATGTGGCACATATACACCATGGAATACTATGCAGCCATAAAAAAGGATGAGTTTGTGTCCTTTGTAGGGACATGGATGCAGCTGGAAACCATCATTCTCAGCAAACTATTGCAAGAACAGAAAACCAAACACCGCATGTTCTCACTTATAGGTGGGAACTGAGCAATGAGATCACTTGGACTCAGGAAGGGGAACATCACACACCGGGCCCTATTGTTGGGGGGAGAGGAATTGCATTGGGAGTTATACCTGATGTAAATGATGAGTTGATGGGTGCTGACGATTTGAGGGGTGCAGCACACCAACATGGCACAAGTATACATATGTAACAAACCTGCACGTTATGCACATGTACCCTAGAACTTAAAGTATAATAAAAAAATTATAAAAAAAAAGATTACAGATTATAGCAAAAGGAAATCTTAAGTCTCCGTAAATATTGGTAAAAGTGCTCACCCTCATACTGAGCAGGTAACGTTAAATTATTCCATCTGTTACAAACACAATTTGGATAAAACTATAAAATGGAGCAAAAAGTGAAAAACAACTCATGTAAACTGTTGAGTTTTTGTTTTTATGCCTGACTCAGGGCTAAAATTTTAAAATAAAACCACAGATCTCAATTTGTATCTTGTCTTTGTGTGTATATGTATGTATATTATCATGTATATTTCCCTGCTTCTACATACTATTACCAAGTTTATAAAATCCCTTAAAGTAGTTCTGTTCTAATTGGCTTAGAAAGAAATAAGTGCTCATATAACTTGTCTTCTCGAACTCCCAGAAGTGCAGCAACTAACTAAAATGTATTTCAAATTCACATGGGTTGGGTAAATATTTCCTAAAAAGGGGGCTAGTTTAACAGTATTGATTTAATAAAAACAGCTGTATATTCTGAGTTAGCATTAAATATAATACAAACATATATTATTATTTACTTGGGTCTGCTAGTCATATGAGGTTAAAAAATACTTAGCAGGGAAATAACTGGAGATGATTGCCAGCCCCGTTCAATGTTATGCGCCTATCTAAAAATACATTTCTAAAAATCTTTTTGGTGACTTGAATCCTTTAGAGTTATGCTAAGTTAGATATTAAGAGTCTATATCGTTTCTAAACAAATGTACTTTTGAAACAAAAGTACTAAAACATGCTTTGCTAAGTACAAGTTTACGTTTGTCTTCTTATTTATATATGATATATACAGAGAGGCTAATTATATTTGAGCTTGTTAATAAACACGTTCTTTTTTGCCACCTTGAGAATTTGTATTATGAAACAGCATATGCCTATAAAATGGTGAGGTGGTGTTTTCATAAAGTTTACTAGTCTTTCAGAGAACACTGTTGTGTGACTGGTAGTTCACAATCATCTACTCCTAGTTTCTCTATTTAAAAGTTTACTGATGGTTTAAAATTATAATATATGGGAATAAGGTTACTAAAATCATAAGAGAAACAACTCTGCATGCAAAGTCTACAAGAAAAGTAGGATATATTTTTTGATAAAACTATACAAGGTATAAAGGATGTGTTTTTGTTAAGGAAAAAAGAGGAATTTTTTTTGTGAAGTAGAATGGTTGGTTATTGTAGAATGAGAGAGGGAAATGTATGGAAAAAACCTCTAAATCAGAATGAATACAGAAAGTTGTAGAACGTTTGCAGAGAAGTAATTTTACGTGTAGTAGAGCCAGCTAAGGGGTAAATGCATTTATTTAATAAATTGTTTCTTAAAAATGAACTCAATATTAAAAGTACAGTGATTTAAACCTAGAATTTTGGTGTCTTTCTGTCAAAAATGACAACATTCTCATGGATTATTGATCTCTTGTTAACAAGAAACTGTAAAAAGGTTTTACCTTATCTTTCAAATGATCTGCCTAGGAAACAAAGATTCTGTGTTTTATCAGAATATTTTCTTGTGATTTATGTTCACCTTTACCATGCCCTCGATTATTTCAGAGAACTGAGATGTTTCACTTTTAAAAGAGCTAAGTTATTTTTTGTATTTTTGGCAATTGTGCGTTCCTGAAATCATATCCTAAATGAAATATTATTTTCAAACTGATCTTGAGGTTTTCCAGAGGCCTCCCTCTGGAAAATCTCAAAATATTTGTTCTTTCACTTTGTAGAAAAAGACATGTTAAAGATAATTTCATTCGTTGATACATTGAATTTCCTGTAAAGCATTGTCATATAAGGAAAGATGTTAATCTTTCCTAAATTATGTTTGCATGGATAAATATTAATATAAACATTTCAGAAACTGTATGAAATTTCTAACCTTTGTCAATGTCCTTACTTTCCATGATATGTCCTAGTATTCATTGTAATTTCACTTATTATTTTAAAATGTTATATGCCACAGAAACAAATTCCCTTGTCAATTGTGCCATTTTAATAATCTCCCTGGATTTTTAAAAAGCAGTTTTAAGTTTACAGCCACACGAAAGAAAAAAGAGATATTTCTCACATGCTCCCTACTCCCACACATGCATCTCCTGTCCCATTACCAACATCCCCCAGCAGAGTGGTGCATTTGTTACAGTTGAACCTACATTGACATATCATAATCACCTAAAGTCCACAGTTCACATTAGGGTTCACTGCTGATGTATATTCTAAGGGTTTGGACAAATGTATACTGACATATCCACCATTATAGTATTGTAGGGAGTAGTTTTACTGCTCTAAAAATTCTGTGTTCTCAGGAATAGAAAACCAAACACCGCATGTTCTCACTCATAAGTGGGAGTTGAACAATGAGAACACATGGACACAGGGAGGGAGGGGAACCTCACGCACCAGGGCCTGTTGACCGAGGAGCAGTCAGTGGAAGGGGAGGGAGAGCATTAGGACAAATACCTAATGCATGTGGGGCTTAAAACCTTAGATGACAGGTTGATCAGTGAAGCAAACCACTATGGCACCTGCACATTCTGCACATGTATCCCAGAACTTAAAGTAAAAAAAACCAAAAAAACAAAAAAACAGCATTTCTAACCTCTCCCCATAAAAAAATAAATCCTGTGTTCTGCCCATTTATCACTTTCTACCCCCTAACTCCTGGCAACTACTGATTTTTTTTTTACTGTCTCTGTAGTTTCGCCTTTTCCAGAATATAATATGGTTGGAATTATACAGTATGCAGCCTTTTCAGAGTGGTTTCTTATGTTTAGTAATATGTGTTTAAACTTCCTCCATGTTTTTTCATGACTTGATGTCTCATTTTCAGCACTGAGTAATATTCCATTTTCTGTATGTACCACAGTTTATGTATTCACCTATTGAAGTACATCTTGGTTGCTTCCAAGTTTTGTCAATTATGAACAAAGCTGATATAAAAATCCATGTGTAGCTTTTTATATGGATATAAGTTTTTATTTCCTTTGAGTAAATGCCAAGGAGTGCAATTGCTGGATCATATAGTAATAGTATGTTTGGTTTTGTGAGAAATTGGTACACAGTCTTCCAAAGTAGCCTTACCTTTTTCCATTCTCACCAGTAATGTATGGGAATTCCTGTTGCTCCATACCATCAATAGCTTTTGGTGTTGTCAGTGTTGTGAATTTTGGTCATTCCAATAGGTGTATTGTGGTATGTTATTTTTTTAATTTAAATTTCTCTGACGTGTGATATGGAACATCTTTTCATATGCTTATTTGCCATCTGTATATCCTCTTTGATGGGGTGTCAAGATCTCTGTTCTATTTTTTAATTGGGTTTTTTTTTTATTGTTGAGTTTTGAGTCCTTTTATATATTTTGGGTAACAGTTTTTTTAAATCAGATGTGTCTTTTGCAAATGTTTTCTGCTCATCTATGGCTTATTTTGTTCTATTCATACTGTATTTTGCAGAGAAGTTTTTAATTTTAATAAAGTCCAGCTTATCAATGATTTCTTTCATAGATCATGCCTTTCATGCTGTATCTAAAAAGTCATTATAATACCCAAGGTCATCTAGGTTTTCCCCTATGTTATCTTTGAATTTTATAGTTTTGCCTTTTATATTTAGTTCTATGGTCCATTTTAAATTAATTATTACAAAGAGTATAATATCTGTGTCTAGATTCATATTTTTTGTAGGTAGACATCCAGTTGCTTAGCACTGCTTGTGGAAAAGACTATCTTTTCTGTACTGTGTTACCCTCGCTCCTTTGTCAAAGATTAGTTGACTAGGTTAATGTGGGTCTATTTCTGGGCTCTCTATTCTGTTCCACTGATATATTTTTCTACTATGTATCAGTCTATTCTTTCACCAATACCACACTGTCTTGATTACTATGGCTTTACAATAAATCTTGGAGTTGGATATTGTCAGTCTTCCAACTTTATTGTTCTCTTTCAATATTGTGTTGGCTATTCTGAGTCTTTTGCCACCCCATATAAACTTTAGTATCAGTTTGTCAATACTGAATCCACAAAATAACTTTCTTGGATTTTGATTGGCATTGTACAGAATCTATAGATCATGTTGGAAAGTACTGACCCCTTGACAATATTAAGTTTTCCTACCCATAAATATGGAGCATCTCTTTTTATTTAGTTTGTTCTTGATTTCTTTAATCACCTTTGTAGTTTTCCTTATACAGATCTTGCACATATTTTGTTAGATTTATTCCTAAGTATTTCATTTTTTTGAGATGCTACTGTAAATGGTATTGTGTTTTATTATAAAAGTGATTTTTTTGTATACTAATCTTTTATCCTGCAACTTTGCTATAATTGCTTATTCCAGAATTCTTTTGGATTTTCTACATAGATGATTATGTCATCTGCAGACAAAATAGGCTTATGGCTTCCTCCCCTATCAGTATTCCTTTTATTTTCTTGTCTTATTTCATTAGTTAAGACTTCCAGTGTGATGTTAAAAACTAGTGATGGGTGAGACCCTGTCTCAAAAAAAAAATTTTGCCAAATAGACACAGTCCTCTCAAAAAGGAGTTGGCAAAATAACACCCCTTCCTACTACATATCCTCAGAACCTGTGCATTTGTTAGGTTGCAAAACAAAAGGGAAATAAGGTTGCTAATCCGCTGACCTTAAAACAAGGAGAGGATCCTGTCTTACTAGGTGGGCCCAATGTAATCACAAAGATCCCTCAATGTGGAAGAGGAAGGCAAAAAAGGGTCTGTGTCAAAGATACTTTTAGGAAAGACTTGACTAGACACTGCTGGTTTTGAAGATGGGAAGGAAAGGGTCAGAAGCCAAGGAGTGTGTGTGCTGTCTAGAAACTGGAAATGGCAAGAAAGTAGATTCTCGCTAAGAGACTCCTAAAAGGGGTGCAGCCCTGTTGATACCTTAATTTTAGTCCAGTGAGACCAGGTGGACGTTAATCCAATAGAACTTTCAGATGATAACATGTTTTAAGCCGCTAAAGTTGAGGCAATTTATTAAAGTAACAAAATAGAAAACCTAATATAGGTCTCATGTAGAAGTTCCCATCATTTTTATTTTCTGCAGTTCTGGCTTACATCTTATTTCTCTACCCTTCCTAATGGTACACTTCATCCCATGCAGAACAGGGTTTTCAGAGACTGGCTTACTGATTTAGTAATGGGCTGGGGGAAATAGCACACACAAGGACATACAATATCTAAACCTCTGCCTGGGCCACATTACAAGATTCAGAATCACCTGTGGTATAATGGGTACCCCACCTCATGTGAAAGCCCAAGTTCAGGTTAATGTGAGAGCATTAAGAATTCACTGGCCTAGGCCTGGGAACTAATGCTGTCTGATACGCTCAGCCTCAAAGGAGAAGAAATGACTTGAAGGACATAATTTGTGAGTTTGCCATTTTTTTTTCAATTTAAAGAGCATCACACAGTAAAACGAGTAGATGAAATGATTTTAATGAAAATAATTTTAAGAAATAAAGGCCACTTGGGAGTATTTGAGCAACACCTCAAAACAAACAAACAAACAAACAAAAAACTAGTGATGACAGGAGACATCCTTTGCTTGCTCCTGATTTTAGTAAGAACACTTCCAGTTTGTAAACATTTAGTATGAGGTTAACTATAGCTTTTTTTGTAGATACTCTTCAAGTTGAGAAATTCCCATCTATTCTTAGTTTACTGAGTTTTTTTTTTTTTGTCATGAATGGTATTGGCATTTGTCAAATGCTTTCTGCATCTATTGATGTGATCATGTGATTTTTATTTTCTAGCCTTTATATGTAACGTATTGATATGTAATTAATTGATTTTCAATGTTGAACCAGCCTTTTATACCTGAGATAAATTATGGTGTATAATTTTTCTTTCCTTAGTCTGGCTAGAGGCCTATCAATTTTATTAATCTTTTTTTTTTTTTATTATACTTTAAGTTCTAGGGTACATGTGCATAACGTGCAGGTTTGTTACATATGTATACTTGTGCCATGTTGG
>NW_012119265.1:10671177-10677862 GCF_000951035.1 Colobus angolensis palliatus
ATGAGTTAGGGAGGATTCCCTCTTTTTCTATTGATTGGAATAGTTTCAGAAGGAATGGTACCAGCTCCTCCTTGTACCTCTGGTAGAATTCACCTGTGAATCCGTTTATTAATCTTTTTAATCTTAACCTAGCTTTTGGCTTCAGTGATTTTCTGTTTTTCCAATTTTATTGATTTCTACTCTAACTTTATTTTCTGTTTACTTTGAGTTTAATTTGCTGTTTCCAGTTTCTTAAGATAAAAACATAGATCATTGATTTTAGATCTTTCTTATTTCCAATACATGAAGAAAATGCTATAAAATTTCCTCTAAGCACTTCTTTCACTGCCTCTCACCAAATTTGATGTTGTATTTTAATTTTCAATAAATTCAAAATACTTAAAATTTCTCTTAAGATTCTTTTGTGACCCATGTGTTATTCAGAAATGTGCTTAGCCTCCACATATTTTGGGATTTTCCAGTTCTTTCTGTTACTGATTTCTAGTTTAATTTCATTTTGATCTGAGAACAGACATAATTTCTCTTCTCTTAAATCTGTTAAGGTGGGATTTGTGACCCAGAATGTGGTCTACCTTGGTGAATGTTTCATGCGAGCTTGAGAAGAAAGTATATTCTGCTGTTGTTGGATGAAGTAATATCTAGGTGTCAATTATATACAACTGATTGATGGTATTCTTGAGTTCAATTTTATCCTTCTTTCTGGATCTATCCATTTCTAATAGAGGAATCTCAAACTCTTCACCTATAATAGTGGATTCTTCTGTTTCTTTTTGCAGTTCTATTAATTTTTTTGCCTTTTGTTTGTTCCTATTTTTATGTTCCACTTTTTTTTTTTTTTGCGTTTTGTTCTAATTGAGCAGTTTGTGTAATTCAATTTTATTTAGTTTGCCAATTATACACACACACACACACACACACATATATATTTTACCTTTTTTGAGTAGTTATATAGTTTGGAATATACATGTACAACTAATCCCAGTCCACTGTCAAATAACACTATACTACTTCAAGGGAAGTGTTAGTAGCTTATAATAAAATTCCAATGTCTCTCTCCCATCCCTTTAATCATTGCTGTCATTCATTTCACTTATATATGTATACATAGCATATATATACATAAAAAATAAACGTATATAATCAGATACATTGTTGCTATTATTACCTTGAACAAAATATCCATTAGATTAAGGATAAGGAAAATACAAGTTTTTATTTTATTTCTTCTTCCGTGTGCTTCGTTTATGTAGAGCTCAGTTTTTTTTTTTTTTTTTGAGACGGAGTCTTGCTCTGTTGCCCAGGCTGGGGTGCAGTGGCCGGATCTTGGCTCACTGCAAGCTCTGCACCCCGGGTTTATGCCATTCTCCTGCCTCAGCCTCCCGAGGGACTACAGGCGCCCGCCACCTCGCCTGGCTAGTTTTTTGTATTTTTTAGTAGAGACGGGGTTTCACCGTGTTAGCCAGGATGGTCTCGATCTCCTGATCTCATGATCCGCCCGTCTCGGCCTCCCAGAGTGCTGGGATTACAGGCTTGAGCCACCGCACCCGGCCTAGAGTTGAGTTTTTGACCTATATTGTATCGCTTTCTTTAAAGAACTGCTTTTAACATTTCTTGCAAGGCAGATTCACTGGCAACAAGTTCTCCCAATTTTTGTTTGAGAAAATCTTTTTCTCCTTCACTTCTGAAGGATAATTTCACAGGATGTGCAGAATTCTAGGTTGATGGTTTTTTTTTTCTATCAACACTTTAAATCACTCTTTTTGCCTGCATGATTTCTGAGAAGTCAGATATAATTCTGATCATTGGTCCTCTGTAGGTAAGATGCTTTTTCTCTCTGGCTTCTTTTGGGATTGTTTTCTGAATCTTTGCTTTTCTGTAGTTTGATAGGTATAGGGTTTTCTTGTTTATGTTTTATGTTTTTTTGGTCATTTATCCTGTTTGATTTACTCTGAGCTTCCCAAATCTGTGGTTTAGTGTCTGGCATTAACTTGGGGGAAATGTCCAGTCATTATTGTTTCAAGTATTTCTCCTGTTCCTTTCTTTCTTGTAGTTATCCCACAGTTCTTGGATATTCTATTTTTTCTTTTCTTTTTTCCTTCTTTCTCTTTGATTTTCAGTTTTGGAGTTTTCTATTGATATATTCTCAATTTTAGAGATTCTTCCTTGAGCTGTGTCCAGTATACTAAGCCCATCTGTCTTAGTCTGTTTTTGCTACTATAACAGGCTACCACTGATATGGTTTGGCTGTGTCCCCACCCAAATCTCATCTTAAATTGTAGTTCCCATAATCCCCACATGTCCTGGGAAGAAACTTGTGGGAGTAATTGAATCACGGGGTCAATTGCCCTGTGCTGTTCTCAGGATAGTGCGTGAGTTCTCACAAGATCTGATGATTTTATAAGGGGCTTTACGCTACTTCGTTCTGGACTTCTCTTTCCTGCTGCCATGTGAAGAAGGACATGTTTACTTCCCCTTCTGCCATTATTGTAAGTTTCCTGAGGCCTTCCCAGCCACACAGAAATGTGAGTCAAACCTTTCTCATTTATAAATTAGCCAGTCTCAGGTAGTTATTTATATTAATAGCAGCGTGAGAATGGACTAATAGAACCACAGATAGGGTAATTTATAATGAACAGAAATTTATTGGCTTACAGTTCTGGAGGCTGGAATCTAGCTTCCAGAGGGGCTGGCATCTAGCTAGAACTTTCTCACTGTGTTGTGCCATGGTAGAAGGGCAAAGATAGGGTGAGAAAGAGAGCCGGGGGGATAAAGTCTTTTTTTTTTTTTTAAATAAGGCAACCCTCCTGTAATAATAAACGCACTCACAATAATGGCATTAATCCATTCATGAGGGCAGAACTCTCATTACCCAGATACCTCCCATCAGGGCCCACTTCCTAAAACCTCCACATTAGTGATCAAGTTCCAACACATAAACTTTGGGGGATACATTCAAATCATAGCATGCCACCCATGGACCCCCAAATTTATGTGCTTCTTATATGCAAAATACATTTAATCCATCCCAGTAACCCCAGAGTCTTACCTTAGTCTAGCATCAACTCAAAAGTCCAAGTCCAAAGCCTCATCTAAATCAGATATGGGTGAAACTTGAGACATGACTCATCATGAGGCAAATTTTCCTCCATCTGTGGCCCTGTGAAAGAAAAACAAATCATCTACTTCCAAAATACAGTGGTAGGACAGCCATAAGATAAATGTTCCCATTCTAAAAGTGAGAAATAGGTTTAAAAAAGTGGGGAGGGATAACTAGTCTCAAGTAAGTTCAAAACCCAACCAGGCAAACAAAACTAAATCCTGAGTCTTGGAAATAATCATCTTTGACTCCATGTCCTACTTTCCAGACATATGAGGGTAGGGCTTGGGCTACCAAGGCCTCAGGCAGCCCTGCCCCATGGCTTTGCTGAGTTCAGCCCATGTAGGAGCTCTCATGGATTGGAGTCTTTTGCCTTCAGCTCTCCTAGGCTGTGCTATATGCTGGTAACTCTACAGTTCTGGGTTCTCTGTGGCAGCTCTGACTGCACAGTTCCACTGGGCATTACCCTACTTGGGGATCACTGTGGTAGCTCCACCTCTGCAACAAGTTTCTACCTGGGCCCCCAGGCTGTCTGATACATTCTTTGAAGTCTAGGTGAATGCTGCCATGGCCCCATACCCTATATATTCTGCAAGCCTAAAAAATTGGGACCACATGAATACCATCAAGGTTTACTGCTTGTATGTTATGGAGCAGAGGTCTGAGTTGCACCCAGGCCTGCTTGAGCCACAACTGGAGCATCTGAAGAGTATCATGCTGGGATGTGGGAGCAGAGACTTGAGGCATCCCAGGGAAGCAAGCCTATGGAGGGTGCCTCTGGCCTGTCGCTCAAAACCATTCTGCCTTCCAAAGCTCTGGGCCTGTGATGGAAAGGGCAGCCTCAAATATTTCCAAGTGCCTTTAGGGCCATTCTGCCATTATCTAGATGAATACCACCTGGAATTTTTTCTAGCCATACTGATCCCTTTATCAAGCATCACTTAGCTGGATCCTTGTAAGTTTTGTTGTTCTTTATGTGACAAGGCTGCAAATCTTAAAAATCTGTTTGTTTTCCTTTTAATTATAAATACCATCTTTAAATAATTTCTCTTCTCTCTTATTTTACTCTAGGCAGTTAAAAGAAGCCACAGAACCCCTTCATATTTTACACAGAGGTTTCTTTTGCCAGATATTCTAGTTCAGTGATCTTAAACTCTGCCTTGCACCAAGCCCTAGGACATGAACATGTTCCAGCCAAGTTCTCGGCCACTTTATAACAAGAATAGGCTTTACTCCAGTTTCCAAGAAGATATCCTTCATTGTTATCTGAGACCTCATCAGAATGGCCTTTACTGTTTATATATATACCAACATTCTAATCATGACCACTTGAAAGTAATCTCTAGGAACTTAAATATTTTCCCTACAGCTTTTCTTTTTTTCTGAACCCTTACCAGAATCACCTTTAATGCTCCTTTTATGAAAATATAGGCTTTTCCCAGCATTTCCTGGAAAACTGTTTCAGCCTTTACTCATTACCCAGTTCCAAAGCCACCTCCACATTTTCGTGTATTTGTTATAACAACAACTTCAATTCTTGGTACCAATTTTTAGTGCTAGTGCATTTTTGCTGCTATAACAGAATACCACAGACAAGGTAATGAACAAAACCCTATTGGCTCATGGTTCTGGAGGCTGGGAAGCCCAAGACTGAGGGGCTGGTATCTTTCAAAGCCTGGTTTTTTTGCAATCCCATAGCAGAAGGGCAAAGAGAGAGTGAGAGAAAGTGAACAAGGGAGCCAAACTCATCTTTTTATAAGAACCCAGTCCTGTGATAATGAACCCACTTCCACAATAATGGCATTAATCCATTCATGAGGGCAGAGCTCTTACCCCTCACTAGGCCCCATCTCCCACACCTCTACATTAGAGATCAATTTTCTAACATATAAACTTTGAGGAGACGCATTTAAACTATAGCACCATCAAAGGCATTCTTAATTTCTTTCTTTGATCTTTAACATTTTAAAGTTGTTTTCCTATGATTTCTGTCTCTCTTACTATACTGCCAATCTGTTCTTGCATGCTGTCCACTTTATCCTTTAGGGTTTTTTTTTAGCATATTAAATCAGTTATTTCAAATTCCTGGTCTGCTAGTTCCTACATCTCTGCCATGTCTGATTCTGATGCCCTCTCTTCAACTTCTGTTTTTCAGCTCTTAGTTTGTTTAGTAAACTTTAGAGTCAGACACCATGTAATGAATAAAAGAAACTGCTGTAAATAGGCTAGGCCTTATTAATATGGTGGTAAGGTGTGGGAAGAGGAGAAGCATTCTATGATCTGATGATTAGGTCTCAGTCTTTGGTGATCATTTGCTTCTAGACTGAATTTCACGAATGCTTCTCAGACCATACCTGCCTTAGGTGGGACAGAGTGGCTAGAGCAGGCTGATTATTTCCCTTCCACGTGGTATATTTTTATTACTTTGAGCTGAAAACTTACTGGTCCTTTAAAGTTCTGTAGTCCATATATAGGGAACCCCTTTTTCTTTTCTGTTAAGCAGTCTCTAACTCTCAACAATTTGTATTTTATACCTTTGTAAATAAAAATGAAGCATTTATTTCTCTCTCTACCTGATCCCTCTATAATTTGAATATTCTTTATGGTAATGTAGTTGTTTGCATAAAGTTTAATGAGAACATGTTATTCTTGTAACAGAACATAATTGGAAACATTTGTTATCTAGGTTTTGACTGAAATGTCATATTTGAGTATGATGTACCTGGAATCAGTTATGATCAGACCATTTTAATAAACTGAGGATGACTTAAGGAATGAATGCTTATACAGCCCTGTTGGAAAAGCTGTTCTGATACTTGGATTATAAGGTTCCCAATCTTACAGTTCAGTCCTTTCCTGATCAGTCATTTCCTGGTTGACCTAGGAAACGTGGGATATTTTGGAGACCTCAAGAAGAAGTGAATTCACTTAAATCTAGTTAGGGCAGGCACAGTCTAATGGCAAGTTCTTGGCTTTGTTTCCTAGCCTTGAGGGGCTTTTTTGAAAGTCTAATACGAGATTCCTTATTAAACACTCCAGCAAATCTGACTTAAAAAGGGTCCTATGCAGTCAATCTGTATTATTGCTGCTCTTACATAATCTGGCCAAATTTAATGAGACCAGACTTATTTTACGAAGAAAAGTAGTCTTATTTTGATTAACTTTAATCAAAATGGGGAATGACCGTAGAAAGATATTTTATCTTTTAGTGGAAAACTATAGTCCATCCTTGTGGGTATTCATTGCCTTTGGGCTATTTCTCACCTTTTGATGTGCTTCTTTTTTTTTTTTTTTCCTATTTCTAACCTGGACAGGATCAATTATTTTAGTTTTCTCCAATATCTGGCTACAACTCTCTAATGTTTCCAATTTTTCTCCCACTCTTATGACATGGCACCATTGAGAACTAAAACCTGATTGCCCTGATCCTTATTTGGACTATCTAAAGAAGCCCTGTGAGCTAAAACCGAACACTTTCATGCTGTTCTCCAAAAAAAAAAAAAAAAAAATCCATGACACTGATGTGTATGCCATCACAAAAAGTATTCAAACAGCCAACTGGGAAATCTGCTGGACTGCCTCTGCAAT
>NW_012119265.1:10679062-10679456 GCF_000951035.1 Colobus angolensis palliatus
GCCTCCCAAAGTGCTGGGATTACAGGTGTGAGCCACCGTGCCAGGCCAAATCTTCTCTTAATTTCAAACACTGCACATTTGTGACCATAGTATTCCATAGTTCTGTCTTATAAAATTAAGACGTTTGACAGTCTTTCTTCATTCTGTTCTATCTCCATTCCCTTCAGTTAAAACTGGCAGTGTTCCTGCTGAGTGGCTAACCATGATAGTGGTTCACACATGCAGTAATCTCCTTATTAAATGATCATGAAGCCCGCGCTCTTATAGTTCTTTTCTCAACATGTGTTCTCATTTTTAAAAATACAGATAGGCTGAGAATTTTCCAGGTCTTTAAGTTCTGGTTTCTTTTTGTTCAACAATTCCTTCTCCCTCTACCCGCCTCTTCCCAAACACA